>NW_009727245.1:0-1264 GCF_000703405.1 Apaloderma vittatum | reverse complement strand
CGTGGGGCCATCTGTTGTGCTTTCAGCACAATTAAGCAGGCAGCAGCCGTGCCAGGCAGCGGGGAGCATCCCCACCACCCCAGTTTGTGTCCCCTCCTCTCCTTACCGAGCCTGGGAAACCACCCTGAGGGGCTGCGTGTGGGCTTTTATTGGGTGCTGTGCCACCCACCTGCTGGGGTGGTGAGAGAACACGCCCCTAGGGCTTTGGGTCCTTGGTGCCAGCCCCGGTGCTCCTCACTAGGGGGTCGGTGGGGTTCTCTGGGCCATGGAGACTTCATTTTGGGGTGTTCTGGGCCATGAAAGTTCATTCTGGGGTCTTCTTAGCCATGAGGGGTGCATTTCAGGGTGTTCTGGGCCATGAAATGTTTGTTTCGGGGTGTTCTGGGGAATGAGGCGTTCATTTTGGGATGTTCTGGGCCATGAGAGGTTCATTTTGGGGTGTTCTGGGCTATGAGGGGTTCATTTTGGGGTGTTCTGGTCTATGAGAGGTTCATTTTGGGGTGTTCTGGGCCATGAGTGATTCGTTTTGGGGTGTTCTGGGCCATGAGAGGTTCATTTTGGGGTGTTCTGGGCTATGAGAGGTTCATTTTGGGGTGTTCTGGGCCATGAGTGATTCGTTTTGGGGTGTTCTGGGCCATGAGGGGTTCATTTTGGGGTGCAGGGGAGTGGGGCAGCACCAGTGTCACCCCAACAGAGCGTACTGCCCACCTCCTCAAAACCTCGGGGTCAGACTTGTGGCCCAGGGACACTCGGCAGGGGGACCCAGCTGTCTGGTGACACCACACACTTGGTGACAACTGCCACAGATGGGGCTCAGCGCCGGGCTGAGACCTGCCCAACTCATGTCATGAGCCCCGAGTCTCTGCTGCCGTCCTGCCCGACCCCGAAGTGACACTTGGAGGGGGGATTTACCCCCGGAGCTGTGGCTGCTGCCGCCTCGGGGCTTGTCACCGCTTAGGGCTGGCGTTGACTTTCCTGGTAACGTTGGGTTATCCCCTTGATCTCGACAGGAAAAGAGGGGGCCAAGGGAAGTGTCCCCCGGGAATTGCGGCTGCACACGCTGAGCTTTAATTAGGGCTGGGAAATCTCTGCCGACAGCTGGGCGGGTAAGCGAGCCCGGCGCTGGGGGGGATTAGGACCAAAATTCAATCACCTGCACCGAAACGACCAGCAAAATGCTCAGAGCCCAGATCCCGGTGACACCGTGGGACCGATGCTGGGGGTGGGGATTTGGGGAGGGATTTGGGACCCCCCCCTCGGCCGC
>NW_009727244.1:0-1761 GCF_000703405.1 Apaloderma vittatum | reverse complement strand
ACGGCCGTCTTCACGTTGTTGGGGATCCACTCCACAAAGTAGCTGCTGTTCTTGTTCTGCACGTTGAGCATCTGCTCGTCCACCTCCTTCATGGACATGCGGCCCCGGAAGATGGCGGCCACCGTCAGGTAGCGGCCGTGGCGGGGGTCGCAGGCGGCCATCATGTTCTTGGAGTCGAACATCTGCTGCGTCAGCTCGGGCACCGTCAGGGCTCGGTACTGCTGGCTGCCGCGGCTGGTGAGCGGGGCGAAGCCCGGCATGAAGAAGTGCAGCCGCGGGAAAGGCACCATGTTGACCGCCAGCTTGCGCAGGTCGGCGTTCAGCTGGCCGGGGAAGCGAAGGCAGGTGGTCACGCCGCTCATGGTGGCCGACACCAGGTGGTTGAGGTCCCCGTACGTGGGCGTGGTCAGCTTCAGCGTGCGGAAGCAAATGTCGTACAGGGCCTCGTTGTCGATGCAGTAGGTCTCGTCCGTGTTCTCCACCAGCTGGTGCACGGACCGGGGTGCGGTGCCGGGCTCCACCACCGTGTCGGACACCTTGGGCGAGGGCATGACGCTGAAGGTGTTCATGATGCGGTCGGGGTACTCCTCCCGGATCTTGCTGATGAGCAGGGTGCCCATCCCGGAGCCCGTGCCGCCGCCCAGGGAGTGGGTCAGCTGGAAGCCCTGCAGGCAGTCACAGCTCTCCGACTCCTTCCGCACCACGTCCAGCACAGAGTCCACCAGCTCGGCGCCTTCCGTGTAGTGCCCCTTGGCCCAGTTGTTGCCAGCCCCGCTCTGACCTAGAGGGCACACCAGGAGCGCGGTGCCACGTTAGTGCCCGGGGGAGAAACCGAGACCATCCCACTGCTCCGGCCCCGTGGGCTTCCGTCCCCACTGTGCTGCCGGTTTTCGCCCCCAGGTCACTCGCCTGCTTGCTCTCAGCCCCTGCTGGGCACGGAGCTCCCACTCGCACACTCCTCCATCCCACACTCACCAAAGACAAAATTGTCGGGTCGGAAGATCTGTCCAAAGGGGCCGGAGCGCACGGAGTCCATCGTGCCAGGCTCCAGGTCCACCAGAATGGCGCGGGGGACATACTTGTTACCTGTGGGAGGAACCAGCGCCAGCGTTACCACCCGGCAGACAGAGGCCGAGGTCACGGGAGCCGGGCTCTGCTCCCTGCCACCTCCCTGCATTTCACTGGGGAGACACACTGTCTCAATCAATGCCACTGTGTTATCAGAGCCATTATGAGAACAAAGCTCTCTCAGAGGAGTCACTGGCTGATGACAGCTCTTGTTAAGCGATTTTTCCAGCCTCAATGAACTGGCATGTCTGCCCTATTTATTTAAGGGCATCCAAGGAAGCCGACACACTTACCAGCAGCTTCATTGTAGTAGACGTTGATCCTCTCCAGCTGCAGGTCACTGTCCCCGTGGTAGCTGCCGGTGGGGTCGATGCCATGCTCATCGCTGATGACCTCCCAGAACTAGAAGAAATTTTTGGAAAAAGGCAGTTATTAACCCCAGCTGGCGGTGCCAATCACACACAGCAGCGCGGTCTGTGCGTGCCGTGGCCATGACCACTCCCTGCCATGGCCGAGCAGCTGCCCGGGAGGAAGGTGAGGCAGAGCAGAAGGGTTTTCCCCGGCCGCAGCAGCTGAATTAGCAGCAGGCAGGCAGCTGGAGCACCGAACTGCAAGTCAATTATTTCGTAGCTTGTATCCAAAGATGACAAACTCGTGTATCTTGATTTAGCCTTCTCCCATTTTCTAGCAGCG
>NW_009727243.1:391-8325 GCF_000703405.1 Apaloderma vittatum | reverse complement strand
GCTTCGTCTCTTCTACACGGCTTGAGTTATTTTTAAGCTCATCCATAAACCTGGGCAGCGATGTGAAAGGCAATCAGATGATACTACGGCCGAGCCTTTCACCAGCGTCGGGCTGTTCCTTAGGAAAGCCCAAATGGCTAATCCTAAATTAGTCTCTGGGGCTCAATGGTGAGTTTTACTTACTAATGTGAAGGCAGATGCATTGATTTTTATTCAACTATTGTAAAAAAAGAGGACATCATAACATTAAAGAACGGCTTGGGTTGGAAGGGAAGTTCGTCTCACTCCACCCCTGCCCTGGGCAGGGACACCTCTCTCCCACCAGCCCAGGCTGCTCCAAGCCCCGTCCAGCCTGGCCTTGAACCCTTCCAGGGATGGGGCATCCACAGCTGCTCTGGGCAACCTGGGCCAGGGTCTCTCCACTCTGATCCTAAAGAATTTCTTCCTAATGTCTAATCTAAATATACCCTGCTCTAGTTTAAAACCCTTGTCCCTCGCTGTGTCACCACATGCCCTTAGAAAAAGCTCTCCTGTAGCCCCCTCAGGTATTGGAAGGCCCTGTAAGGACTTGATTTACATTGATGGGTAGCTTGACAAGCCAACATTTTCCACGTCCAGAGATTCCACAGCTTTTCATGAGCTCCCTCACCACTATGGAGATCCTTATTGCTCTGAGTCTGCAGATGCTACAAGCCTGAGGCTGGCGCTGTAGGCCTGATGGGATAGTCCTCATCGATCACAAGCTGGGTGAAGCCTCCAAGATTTGCCTCAGGGCTTTAAAACAGCTCAGGCGCCTCATTTTCCCAGAAACACGTCCGGAAGATCCTTGTTGTCCTCCGCAAACTACTGGGCCTGCGACCTTACTTCCATGTAGCCAGAGAGAAGGCTCCGAGGAGCAGCCTTACGTCACATTTTTGTTCTGTGGGGCACTACACAAGGAAAAGCCACACTGCCTAAATAACAAGAGTCTGCATCTCACTAGCTCTGGAAAGTTCCTTCTCTTTTGTTGTTGATAAAATTCAGGGTTGCTGCACAGCTCCCCAGAGAAAGGTTCATCCCAAGTCGCCACAGGCTTTGCAGAATGCTGAGATATAACACACTCGTGACACCAGGTCCTGTGGCTCACTGAACTGAGATATCTCACAGAACATCTAATTAAATGCATTTCTCAGAAACAACTGACCACATAAGCAGAACGAATCAGAAATGTGACGGCGAGGGACAGCTTTTTAGCCGTTAGCTGGTGCCCATTACACCATCAGTACGTACTTGCATAATTTCTGAGATGCTGCTTCCTAAGTTTTAATTTAAAACGCACGCTGTTTTCTTTCATAGCATGTTTTGAAATGGATATGTTAGTTATTGCACTCTTTACAGAAAATTTGCTGGGAGTTAGTCATTATTTAAAAGAGCCTGTAAGTTGTAAAAGAATTACAATTGAAGGGTGTAATTTAAGAACAGTTTTCCAAAGGCAAAGAATAGTTCTTAAAGAACATTTCGTTGAGAAATCAGAAAGAATCACTCTCAAATAAAAAGATAGAACACTTTTATACAAGCCAGTAATTTTTGCTTTGTTTAGGGATAGGTTTGTTTTTAAATATACTGCAAATCTCTGAGCTATCAGTTTTCACTCCTTCCTTCCTCTTGCCTTGGCAAGAAGAGAAACATGAAAGATGCGATTGAATGGCTTCAGTCTCTCTGCCATTCAGTTGTCATTTCTCTTTCATTTTCCACTAATATTTGGACAATCAAATCTGTAGCACAGAATCATAGCCTTTTTTTCCCAATAAGTCTGCAAAATTCAGCATAGGAAAAAGGAGCGGGAAATATAGATGTGATGGCCCCAGTCCCAGCGGCGGGTTTCATCCCGCATCTTGATTCCTTCACCTGCAAAATGGAAGAAGGTGCAGCATGAGGCTTTGTTTAATTTTTGCTTCGTTGGAAATGTAGTACGGAGTTTTATCTTCGCAAAGAGAAGTTGAATAGGAGACAAATCAAAGACCTCATTAGTTGTTTTGGGTTGTGTTTTTTTTAGTGCACTAACAACGGTATTTGGCTGTATTTTCTCCTGGGAAATTATGTTTTGATTATCTAAATTGTTTGTAATGTTCCAGCTTGAAAAACAGCATTTTTGCTTGTGAACTGAAGTCATATCTGACAACAACTGAGTGATGAAAAAGACAATATGTTGGAGGGGAAAGGAGAGACAAGGGAACATTGACTTTGGAGAGTGCGTAGAAGGAAAAGGGGAGACAAACAACACTGTCATTAAACATACAGGCTCTAAATCCTGTAGTGGTGGTATTTCCTTTGGGCAAAACTGCCACAGCTGCTCACTTCATTAGCAAAAGTGAAATTTGTATTTAAATTTGCAAATACTTAGCCCAAATTGCGTTATGTAAGACACCCTTGCAAACAAATTCAATTTATTTAGAATTCTAACTCTCCATCTACTCTCCAGTAAGTTCAGACAGAGCTCTGTTGTTGTCTTCCTTGTACCAACAGAAATTGAGTCAGGGGTGAAATGCTCACCTGCTCACATCAGTTTGGGAACCAGAGAGTGCTGAGTCACAATTGCCTGTGCACAGTCATTTACAGTGGGGCAAAATTAGTGCCAGAAAAAGCTAACCACAGCCCTCCTGTTGTCTCTCAGACAACAGTATTTGCCCTCACCCCAGTGCAGGTGTGCCGGAGGTTCAGACAGACACGTCTTCGCTATTTCTGTAGCAGAGCCCTATTCATTTTCTACCTCTAAAACTTGAGAATGGGGTTTCCTTTTCTTTTCCGTGGTTGCTCCTGTCTGATCCCACTATTCAAACTCAGTGTAGTAACGTGCAGTGAAAGGTGTCGATCCCCTCAGTGAACGTCAAGAGGATCAGCGCAGATTACCCACCACAGTGACACAATTACAGGCATCTTACGAAAACACCCATTCAGTAAAAAATACTAATCCTGCAGGAGGAAAAAAGTAAAATACAAAAACTGCTCTGCACTGGTCCAACACAGAAAAGGGGAACGGAGAGAAAATTCTGCCTTCTTACATCTCGTGGTCTCCAGGGAAACCGAGATCCACTTTGGTTTTGAAATGAGGAAGTTTAATTAAAAGCTGACTTTACGATAATTTATTCTTCGAGACATCTTTGACTGTAACTCTGTCTACACCTCCAAGGGGGAAATATGCAAGCTGGGTGACCACAGGGTTTGGGGTTTTTTTTGCTTTTTCCTCTTCCATTTTCCATTCTTCTTTTTGTGTTTTGTGTTTTACTAAGAGACGGTCAGGCACTTTACTAGAGAAAGTCTTTGGGATACTATGTAGATGCCTGTTTGTCCATGAAACTCTTACTATACAACAGATCCGATGACTCTTAAATTGGAAGAGAAAGGAAAGCTGCGAGAAGGTTCTCTTCTTTCTGGGGAAAGCAGGAGAAAAACCTCAGGGGCCAAGCAGAACAGCAGCATGGACAGAGCCCACCCAGCCCACGGCCTGCCTGAGGACAGCTGCTCCCGGGTGTCGCAGGGAGGGGATGGCACAACGCCCGCTGAGTCGCCAGAGACACAGGAATCTGCACTCCCAGCTGGGCACCATCCTGCTCCCGTGCTGTGGCGATGGACTTGCGCCCGGATCACATCCACACGCATAGCACAGCAAGGCACGCTCGAGAGCCCTGGGAGAGACTAGCCCTGCATGACTGCGTTGCACCTGGGTGTAAGCAGAGAGTTGTGAAAGGCAAGGGGAGGATCGCAAAAGGCGGAGCAGCCACGCTTGTGTTTGGAAGAGTTTGCCTTTTCCCATCTGTGTTTGCTTTTGCATATTCTCTCTTCTCTCACGGATTCCAAGCTACTGGAGTTTTCTTTCATTTCACCAGCCAGGAAATCATCGCTAACTTTATGGAATTGCATACGTTGAACCAAACTCATCAGGTTTTCATATAGTCGGTACCAGCTATGTTGTGTCTGTTCCAGTCTAGGAGAGGCTGAATGAATTCCTTATGAAATTCTAGGATTATTCTTCTAATCAAAGGATTTGTACCAGGAATTATTTCATCCAATTGTTCTCGAACACCTCAGTTCTGCAAGTGAATGAGTATCCTTTGAGGACTGATCATTCTCTTTCCCAGGCCTCGTGAGCTGTAACCAGGAATTATTTCATCCAATTGTTCTCGAACACCTCAGTTCTGCAAGTGAATGAGTATCCTTTGAGGAATGACTGATCATTCTCTTTCCCAGGCCTCATGAGCTGTATATAATATACTGTCGAAATTAGTATGGGAGAAACCAAGGATAATATTTCAACTCTTGTTTGCTAACCTGACACTTCAATTAAAGAGTTTACCTCTTTATGCTGTACTCTCCTGGTAGCTATTACTTACTATTCCCTTTCTGTCTTTTTCCTGTTTGCGGGGAATGGTGATCATTTTCTTCTTTCATCACTGTAAATCAGGATCAAGTTCCCTGGTATCAGTGAAGTTATCCTGAATAAAACCAGCGTAAATAAAAATAGAACTGCCTGAAGTAGCGTTACATTATTTATGGCTATCTGTTCTCAGTGAGCTGATGAAAATGGTTTCTAAACAGAAATGCTACCAATTACCATAAAACTGCAAAGGAGGCAAATATTGTAAGACATTCCTAATTTAAGCACAGAAACAAGGGGACCAATAAACCATGATATTACATTCCTGTTGAAGGCCCTTTACTGAATATAATGGCTATAATTGCAACACGTTTAAGATGATGAAAGGAATATTACTGTGATTCTTAAAATTCACATGCTGCCTTCATCAAGAAGAAAGCCTACAGAGAAAAGCCTATGTTTATTTTAAAAAGTTCCTCTGAAAGAACACATAATTCGTTCAATAAACATTACATAAGGGAGAAATTTCACATATTTTCCTATCATTAGTGTTTCTGTAAATAATGCCAATTCTATTTTTAAAGATGCTAATAGTAATCACTCTGATCCAGCTGTTTCAAACTCTTTCCACCACCACCACAGTTAAGGAAGATCTCACTGGGATCACTGCAGTGGCCCGGTAAGCGGGAGCAGGCAGAACAGTCATCATACAACCTTCCAACTCCAACCCTGCCCAGACTGGTAGAGAAAGGGTTACACCCTTCCTTGCTGACTCCCCAGCTGTAGGGCAGGGGCATTACCCACCTTTTAGCAGCCCCTGCTGGAGGCTACAGGGGGACAGCGGTGCCTCCTTCCCTCTCTACCAGATTTATTCCTCTTAAGCTGTTGAGGTGAGCGTATGCTAGTTCAGTTTCTTGGATTGGTTTAGCCTTTTACAGGGTAAAATATATATCCTGCTTCGTTTTCTCTATGTTGTAATGCTTTCTCTTGTCTAACCCGGTAAAAGGGTGATTTTATTTTTGGTACTGTTTGAGCAATTCAGCTCTTCAGATTTTTGGTGACCTGTGCCTCCTTTCATTGGTTGAGTTTTCTTGTTGTTGTTTTCCTTTCACTTATATGCCTGTTTCTGCTTACTTATTTATTTAGGTTAGCCAAATGTTTTGCTAAGAAATTAAGAACATATGTTACTATATTTTAATAAGATGCATTCTTAGAATACACTCATCTAGTTCCTTCATTAATGGGAGCATTAAAAAGAAATCTATTTAAAGCTATAGAGAGTAGTTTTGTATAAAAAGCAATGACTTTTCTTGTAATATTCAATGTCCCTTACTTGAGAAAGATGAGGGGAAAAGAAACAACAAAACTTTGCTTCCTGACTTATTTGACATCAAATGAGAGTAAAATTGGTGTAACACAGGTGTAGAGAAGCTGAACGCTCCTTGTGGAGCGTGGTTATGGCTTGCAGCTCTGTAAGGTGGCAGAGTGCCCTCGGAGTTCAAAATGCAACAGTTCCTCAGCCGCTCCTTGTCACCCACGTCAGTCTGCTCCTGCAGAGCGGTGGTGGTACCAACGTACACAGAACATTGCTCCTTTGCCACCTCATGTGCAAACTTTGATGACACTTTTGTTGTGGTGATTGTATTTGCAGAGGCGTTCCTCAGGCACTGGAGCCAGGTGGCCCAAAGTGCTCAGAGCCCAAGGACCGATGAGCCCTTCAGGTGACACTCGGGAGCAGCTCAGCAACCTGAAAATGCAGTGACCGGCCTGACGGTGGTTTGTGCTGTGAAACCTGCGTTCTGGCTGTTGCTTTGCGACTGAAGCTTGCTAAAACTAAAACAAACCTATTGAGGGACATGTTGATTACCTTCTGACTTATTATTTCGTCTTGCCTTCCCATTAGGATAGTCATCCTACATACTGTCATGTTAAGGAAATGGTGTTATGTTACTGTGGTGATGCTGCACGGAGAACTCAAGTGAGGAGGCTGAATTGGGCGACTAGATTTGACAAAGGAACGTTGAAAGTCCTGGTTTGAGATGATTTACCTAAGTTAAGTGTCTTTCCAGATTCTTTCTCTCCCTGAAATGTCTATGAAAATATTTTTCCATTAGTATTGTGATATAGAATTACAAAACAAATGCTCAGATCAAAACTACATGAAATTATCCACTCTTTAATTAATGGAATGATGTAATTGGTTTCAATCCTAATATATTTTCTTATGTAACCTTAAATAAAATTATCCTAAAATATTTTTTTGGTTTTGTATAAACAAAGGCAAAACATTACTTCTTTCAGTAGAGCTTTGCCATTGATCCATTTTTTATTTTCATAGTTTTTGCCCTCTGGTTTATAAATATTGCTCATGATTAGGTCTTAATCACCTAAGTAGCCTCAAAGAAAATCTACTCCAGGAAAAGTATAATAAAATTACTAGTCATACATGCTTTTTCTTAAAACTGGCAGTAATAGCTCAATTAGTAGAATCTGTATTTTCCAAGTGGAGATGTATTCAAGTTGAGGAGTCGCCAGTTTGTCTTATTTGGCCCAGGTAATGGTGTGTTTTTCAGAAGCTTGTGACCCTGTAACAGAACAAAGGTTAAGACTTAGGCCTATTTAGTTATGCTTTTAAGTCAATTGTTCCCATGAAAATAGCTTTGTTTTCTCATTTAGTTTAATAAGCATGGCATAAGGCAGCTGAGAAAACCAAAACATCATGTATCTATCTATCTATCCTGTATTTTGAACCCTGCTACTGCTACTCATCAATCTCGGCCAGGTCACTGGGAACATAATTATCTGCTCCTGTAAGATTAAGTGCTCTTCCTGTCCCAATAATGGATTTCTACCATCATGCTAATTAAGGACATATTTTATCTCAGCCCAGTACAACCCATGGCTATGGGGGCATGGCCGTGTGCCCACGGCTGGGGGCTGCCCCTGCTGGGGCTGTGTGGTGGGAAGGAGAACACTGGGGGGCTGGGGTCTCCCCAGGACTGCTGCCCTGGCTCTGGACAAAGCCACCGACCTTCCTGAAAGGCAACTGCCCCCACGTGCTCTCCCCACTTCCCTGAGCAGCAAAAGCTGTTGGCAGAACCGGGGTGAGGAGGGGTATGGTGGGCGTGGGCCCCGGAGGACAGGTAGGTAGTGACAATGGGAAGCGGAGGAAATAAGGTGTTTTGAAAGCAGGTGCCAAGAGAAGCGAGCAGTGCTGTACCTGTGGGGCTGACCCTGGCACAGGTGGGCAGGAGATGCAACCCAGCACCAGCCCAGCTAACGATGAGCCCAGGGCAGAACCGGGGTGAGGAGGGGTATGGTGGGCGTGGGCCCCGGAGGACAGGTAGGTAGTGACAATGGGAAGCGGAGGAAATAAGGTGTTTTGAAAGCAGGTGCCAAGAGAAGCGAGCAGTGCTGTACCTGTGGGGCTGACCCTGGCACAGGTGGGCAGGAGATGCAACCCAGCACCAGCCCAGCTAACGATGAGCCCAGCAGCGCGCTGGGAGCCTCATGGAGCCACGGCGTGTGGCAGTTGGAGGTGACTCCGAAAGCTCAACCAGGGCCACGCCCTGCCAGAGCA
>NW_009727243.1:0-201 GCF_000703405.1 Apaloderma vittatum | reverse complement strand
GTATGGCTGCCAGCACCTGCCTAGCCAGGAAGTTTTTCCCAGTGTTTTGGTGGAACCTCCTGTGCTCCAGCTTGTATCCGAGCCCCAACTCCCTCAGCCGTTCCTCCTAAGGGAGGTGTCCACTGCTGGGAGCCCGGGCAGATGTTTTAGTCCTGAGGCGAGACGGAGCGTGTGTTTGGTTGCGGGGCGGCAGGCGCCTCA
>NW_009727242.1:1347-1573 GCF_000703405.1 Apaloderma vittatum | reverse complement strand
GACCATGAAACGAGGTGGAAACGGGAAAAGAGAAAATGGGGAAAAGGGTCAAGACTTAAGAGAAAACAGAGCAGGCTCGGCCCAAAAGGGACAGGTCACCTTCCGTGGGACGGTCGGTGAGGAAGCCGGCAGCTCCTCTGACCCCGGGCCCTGCGGGAACCCCTCTGTAACGGGCGACACCTAAATTGCTTCCCTGGGGGAGCTGGCATCTCCGGAGGGCACGGCT
>NW_009727242.1:750-1147 GCF_000703405.1 Apaloderma vittatum | reverse complement strand
GGTGATGCGGAGCTGGGGAGTCATAACAAACTCGAGGAGCAGCAATATCCTAAGGGAAGGCCGGGGCAATCTGTGGGCTGGGATAATTGGAGCAGGAGTCACTGCAGGAACAGCGAGTGCAATTAGTGTTGTGGGAGACCTCTCTCTTTAAGTCGGCTCTCCCCTCTCATGAAGGGGATCAGCATGTCTTAGCGTGACAGAGCTGAGACGGCGGCAGGTCTGGCACCAGACGAGGTTTTCTGGGCAGGGGTGGGGGTTGTGTGGGGCACCAGCCAGGTCTGGATGGAGCACGGGGTGCCCGGTGGGTTTGCAGTGCGGGGGTGAGGTTACGCGGAGCTGGCAGGGAGAAGGGGGTGGAGAGAGGAGGCTGCCCCATGAGAGGGGATTTAAGAGGGGA
>NW_009727242.1:0-429 GCF_000703405.1 Apaloderma vittatum | reverse complement strand
CGAGACCCCCGACCCCGCACTCGGTGCCGCCTCTCCAGCTCCTCTGCCTGGGATGTGCGGAGGGGAGGCTGGGTGCTCGCGGGCTCGGGGGGCCGGTGCAAGTCAATAGCTGACTCTGTGGTCCCGGAGTGAGCACCTCGTGCTTCTGCGTGATGCATGACCTCGTTCTTCTCCTTCTTGGTCAGTCGTTTTGACGGAGGCATCCTGCCACGTGTCCTGCTGGCGTCCCCGGGTGTCACAGCCTGCATCCTTCCTGCCTGCTCCCTGTCCCCTGTGGGTGACTCCCTGGGAAAGCAGCGGCAGAAGGGACAGGGTGGAGTGCTGTGACAGCGATGTGGCGCCGGAGAGCAAGGAATTGGTGAGCGCCTGGGGAAGCAGAGGCCTGGGCTCTCTCTGCGGTGTGATCTTCCTCTGTGTCTTGAGCAGCTT
>NW_009727241.1:12001-27952 GCF_000703405.1 Apaloderma vittatum | reverse complement strand
GCTGCAAGGGAAAGCCACCACCCTTACTTAATTTGGATGGAGCATCCCCCCTAAAATGCCTAAATGCGACAACTTGATTGTAGAATGAGGCTTGGCAGCCTCCGCTCCTGTTGATTTGCCTCCTGGAAGGCAGTTACAAGTTAGGACTAAAAGACCTGGCTGGGATGCAAACAGCTGCTCTGCTGGAAGATGGATCCACCTCCCACCACTTGTCAGCGCCCGCCTGCCGGAGGGTCACCGCTCCCCACCTCTCTAGGTGGGATCGCCTTATCTAAGTGCCTCCTAATCCACCTCAGGCACAATCCGGCTGGCTGGCTCAGCCTGAATCGGTGGGCTGAGCTCAGCCGACAGCTTATCCTTGAAGCCCATCGTGGATGCTAGACGGACAATTCCCATGTTATCTTCCCATAGGTCCAACCAGATGGAGAAGAAAATAAGTGTTCTTCTGGGTTGTCACTCTCCGGTGGCTTCCTGAGCTGAATGACCCCCTTCAAACGTACCACTAACCTTTCACTAAAGATGTTTGGGTGATCCGGGAGGAGGCCTCCTGCCCCTGCCATACATAACATCTAGCTCCAGCCCAGACCACATGTGTTAGTACTTTGGTTCTGAGTCCCAGAGGCTTGTACACATGTGACCGTAAGTGTGGGGGAGATGGGAAGAAAGAGGTCACCCGCTGCAGCCTCTGAGCAATCCTGTAACGTAAATGACGTAGGAGAGTTCAGAACAGGAATCTGCTCTCAGAAAATATTTGCCCTTTGTGACACGAGGAGTCCTGCTGATGTCAATGAAACAGGAGTGGCAAGACTCAGTCCTCAGTAAGGAATCAGATTTCCCTTTTTTTTTAATATATTCACAGGATTTTTATGAACATCTGGTAAACAAATTATTTCTTAACGATTGACAAGAGTTTGACCATTTCCTTTCAGGCAGCTGGCTTAGAGTAGTAAGACACAGACTGTGGGGTCTCGTTTTTTATATGCAGCTTCTTCCACACAGGAACCAAGCAGGGTTTCTCATTCCACGTAACTGTATTCGCCAGCAAACTAACTGCTGGGAGCAAAGTTTTCGTAAGACTGCACTTAACCATCCTTCTTGCTTTACAAGACTGTGCTCGCTATTAGAAGACAGACACAACGGCACTAGCTTTGCACGATCCAATGTTTGTCTGGTAC
Organism: Apaloderma vittatum; assembly: GCF_000703405.1. Taxonomy (NCBI): domain Eukaryota; kingdom Metazoa; phylum Chordata; class Aves; order Trogoniformes; family Trogonidae; genus Apaloderma; species Apaloderma vittatum. The sequence continues at coordinate 26,777 of NW_009727241.1, read as the reverse complement.
CTCTGGAAAGAAAGATTACCAATCCTAACCTCTGTGCAGGAAGTTAGAAGAGTTACATAGCAATTCAATGCACAACAAGGAGATAATTAAACCTGGCACACAGGAGAATCCCTTCTAATTGACTCCCTGGATCAGATTTTGCTGGCAACCACTGGAAGCGAAGATTAAAAGAGTTTAACTGCTTTCATTTTCAAAAAGTGATTTTTTTTTAAGAGGAAAATATCATACTTCATTAAGAATTTCACTGGAGCTGCCATGAATTATGTTCTAAACAAGATAGACTTCATCTTTGCTTACATTGCTTCTGTAGATTGAAGTGCATTCTAGGGGAGGTTATTTTTTGTTACCATGGTAAAAATTATTTTAACTGTATATGATCAGCATTGCCCCCTCTGTTTGCTCATAATCTCTTCTACTCCTCCACTTTCCCCTTCCAAATATATAAGCATTGAGATTTTTTGCTTCTTCCTTTCGCTCACATAGGTAACAGAAAAACAATCTCTCAAACATATCCGGTGATGACACCTGTTTATTAACTGCTCTGGATAAAAAAACAGCTTGCTTTGTATAGCTAAGTATTCAAGACAAATCCAAAAATTTTCATGGCTAGAAGTGAAACGTTTTTTTTTCAGCCTGGCTTCCTAATGAAATGAGGTTTATGTGATCCTGCTGTCTGTTTTCCTCTCCTTTCCCACCCTCCTCCCCCATTCAAATGCTTTTGAACCTGTTGGCCAATTCCAGCTAAATTTGGCAGAGAGGTAGGAAAATAATTTCTTTTCAACCTCACGGAGCTTAATGAAAATCAGCGCTGGGCTGAGAAGAGATACCCAAATGAAGGCCCTTGTTTTAGCAAAGACCATGTAGTTCCACGCTCACCCGTTCAGCTCCTGGCATGACCCAGGAGCGTGCACACACGAGCCAGCCTGTGCGTTGGTTACTTGAGCTTTCCTGCCACGTGTGCCTGCTGCTCGGCAGGCTGTTGCTGTCGTATGGAAAAGCCGGTGGGACTTTTATGATGGGGGGAACTGGAGGTGGTGCAGGGCTGTGCAAGTCATGAGGTGAATCTGTAGTGACAGGGTTGTGTATACAGAGGCACATGGGAAGCAGCTTTCAGTGCATCAGCTGCTCCCAGAGCGACGACTCACAGTGACTGATGCCACCCACTCGGTAATAGCCACCTTCAAATAGCACGGTAATCCAAACTGGCACGATTCTTTCCCCATTTTGCTTTCTACATAAGCAATTTGGGTAGGGCTTGTACGAGAAGATTTCCTGTACAAAATACTGAACAGGAATATTCTTTGTCTTCCATAGGCACTGGCCCCAGACAACCTATATTATGCCCTTTGCATCCTGGGAGGGAGCCAGCACTGCTACAGTGATGAATCAATAACATCCATAAGGAAAATGAAATGGAGGAGGCTCTTATTCAGTACGTTTCTCTTTTGTTAATTGTTGCTATATTTCATTCCAGCCCCTCATCTTTCCAAACAGTCAGGACTGTGACTCAGCTTCAGCAGCTTCAGAAGAGTGAGGAGTCACCCTCCTGGAGCTGATTTCACTAGCGCTTCATAAGCTCCATTGCTCAGCAGGGTTGCCCATTACACGAATCCTTTTGCAGGTCTCACCCATCCCACGTCCCGGATCGCCGTCGTGTCCCAGGCGGCTGACCGCAACGGACGAGGACAAGGACAGCTACAGCATGAGCGTCCTGCAAGGTAATCCTGCTGGCAGGAGAGCTGCGTTGGGAAATGCCAGCTTTGCTCACCTGGTATCATTGTCCCACCCTCAGCAGACGTATAATCTAAATGACAAAGCATGAACTGGCCCTAAAGACAGAGAGAAACAAGACCCACTCCCCAACCCTGCTACGGAAATGATGGACAGGCGATGCAAACGAAGGGCAATTATTTCTTTGGCTGTGGCACTTAAATCCAGTAGATTTGGTTTGTCAGTCATGAGTCAGCTCTGAAGCAAGCTTGTGCCTTCAAGGTACGGTATAGGTGCTTCAGAGCTGACACCTGCTAAGTCACTCTCTGTGTATGGAAAGCTTAATGTTGCTGTTCCTAGGTGACAATTAACACTAGATGGCAGGTGTGAAGGAGGGGTCCGCATAACTGGCGACAAGAAAGAAGGAGTCAATGTAAAGTTAATGAGATTTCGGTTTAAGGTGACTGGTGTGTCCTCCTCAAAACAGATCAAGGCCCTTTAGGTGAAAACTAAGGGAAAAGCACGGTGAAAGCAAACCACAAAATCAACGATCGGCAGCAGGAACATAAGGTAGAAACTTAAGCAAAACAAAGACAGAGGCAAATCAGAGAGGCCTTTCCAAGCCTCACCCTTTAAGCCCCACCTCCTGAGCCAAGAGATGGCACACAGTCTCGGTGGGCGTTAAAGAAAGTTTCTTTCTCCTTTTTACTGTCTTCTGCAAAGAAGACTTCAAAAACATAGCATAGATGTCCTTTAAAGGAAAGCTAGAAAAGATGCCCAGATTTGGCTAGCAAACACTGGGTCTTTAAAACCAGTGAGATTTCCCTCACAACTCAGGAATAGTGAGGAGGTGTTCAAAATGCTGCTCATACTGCACGGGATGGATGAATTAATCGTTTGGGCCCTATGCTGCTTTCTGGACATAATGAGAGTATTTTCTTGAAAAAAAAAAGGTGTTTCTGTGCGAATATATCACTTCTGGGTCAAAGAGAAGTCTGGTGTCAGAAAGTAAACAACCAGGACAGAAAGGTCTAGAGACATGCTGAAGCCTTTAAGCTCCGTATTATAAGGGTAAAGTTTCCAAGTGCATCTGGAGATGGTACATTTGTATTGCTAAAAGACCCAGCTCGCACCACAATGACAATTGGACGTTGTGATGGTGTTGGTGAGACGCTATAATGATATTGGCAGCTGACTGCAAGTCTTCTGCTGCTGATTTTTTAGAATAGGTCAGACACCACAACCCATATTTAGAGCGTGCTTTTCAGAGACACTGGCCACCCACAATTCCTACAGGGCTGGGCACAGACATCAAGCCAACAGCTGTAAAGCTCTTATTTCCAATGTTGTGTTTCCAGTCAACACACAAAGCTTAGGTAGGGAACATGTTGTCAGGAATGTCTTCGGGGTTTGTCTTTTATTTTTTTTTCAGCCTGTTTCCCAGCTAGTCTTACTGAGGAACAAGAAAATCAAATGACTTGCATGGAGGTCACAGAGTGAGTCATCAGCTCAGCCCCATGACGGTCAAATAATGCTTATTTGTAAAACTATAATTTTATAGTGCTCTACTGCATAGCTTTAAAAATGAATGTATGGGAAAAATACACCCACATATGACAAACGTACTTATACTCTCTCCACTTTGGGTGGACGTTCTGTTAGTCACAAGGAAGCATCTGTGTAAAGCTTTTTTTGTTGCTGCTTTTTGCTTCTCTAGACATTTCATCAAATGGTCCCTGAGTCAGAAGAAGTGGGTTTTGCTATTAAAGTCTTGTGTGGAGGCTGTATTCCAAAGCTGTTGGAGGATTCAAAGATAAATATTCCTACTTGGGGGAAAATGAAAAAAAACCCACCAAATTAAACATCTTTGATTTAAAAAACAACAACAAAAACAATCCAAACAGAATGTAATGTTTACAAAGACAGAAAATAACTAATGATCCTGCCTGATAGTCACTTTGGAACTGAAACCCAAGAGGAGTTTCATTAAAGTGCAAGTTTCTTTAAAATTGCTTTCAATTGTATAGCATATGTGCCTACCGCATTAAAAAAAATAAAAAAATTGTATTGATTCATATTGAAACTAATTCCAACAGCAACAAAATATTAGCCAGCAACCTCATGCAGCCACTGTGTGATGAACAAAGCTCTTTGGAGCAGAAACCATCTCTGTTCTGTGATTTGTATTTTGTGTGGTAAGGGTGGAATGCGAGCCTGTAATAATGTGTCTCAGGGAAATATTTGGGGGTGAGCGTATAGGGTACAGCTACTTTGGAAGCCTCGTGTATCCGTGCAGATACACAGCTTGCCTCAACAAACGAGGGAGAACGGTGCAGTGAAAGATGGTAAAAATCACCCCATCCTGCGAACGCGTTTCCCACGTATGTATAAAACCAGCAGCTGCAGAACGCTCCGGAGGTGTAGTATGTGGACGTCAGACTCCAACTTAAATCTAAGTACGTTGCTCACAGTAGCATCCCTGCCTCAGTTCAGGGCAGCTGCTGAGAAGTACCTTCAATCCCACAGTTGCCCCTGCTGTGGTCTGCCAGGGACAGCAGAAATGACAAAGTCTATGCTCTGCCAGTGTAACATCTGTCACCATCCCTTCCGTGAGGGTACCTAAGCTTAGATGATCTTGGAAGGATTTTTCCCTCCCACATAAGGCAGAAAGAGTGTTTTCTCTCTCTCTGCCCTGGGTGTGCTGACGTGCAGGACAGAGGGAATGACTCGTTCAAGGACAGGTGAGCTCACAGCAAAGCTGCACCCAGAGGTTGGGTGCAAAGTTGAGTTCTTACTCCATCCCACTTTGCCCATGTCCAGCAATATCCCATAGGTGGGATGATCTACTTCACACTAAAAAAAATGCCTTGGGTGAGGGGAGAGGGTTTCAGAAATTAATGTAGCCCCCCTCAGTCGTGTAGCTTTAATTCTTTCTTGCCTGGCTCAGCAGGGAACAGCTGAAGAGCTCTGCCTCACCAGCCCTTCAAGGTGGAGCTGGACAGAAAGGGAGGCGATGAGCCTCTCAAAGTAGAGCTTTGCAGAAAGCAAGCTGTGAATGAGACTGCACAGGAAAAGAGGACAATTTTGGGCTGGCCTGGTCCCAGCCTCACGTTGCCCTTGTGATCATGACCTAAGGAAAAACAGTCTGCAAAAAACGTTAATGAGCCTGGTGCACCTCATCTCCGATATCCAGATCATCAAGACAATTATAGCTCATGTCCAAGAAAAGCTAAGAAGATGAATGAATAAAAATGTTGAAATATGAGATCATCGGTAGAACAGTGAAAACCTCAGACAGATACAAACATTGTTATTGGCTTTTTTCTTTCTTTTTTTTTTTTAACTTCAAGCTGAAAACCTGTTTGGGCCAGAATTCTTTGGAATCGTGCTACTGAATGTGCCTATAGTTAGGAGATAAAAAAAAAAGAGGCGTTAAAGCTGCTAGGAGATGTGATCATCACAATGAGGGACTGGTTGCAGCCTGCAGGAACCTGAAAAGAAAGTGGTGAGTGCAGGAGTTAGAAAGCATTGCTATGACAACAAAGCAAACCACCCCTGAAGAGAATAGAAAATATGTACAGCCATGCCAAGATCATAAGCAAAGAAACGTATATTCTAAGAGGAGGCAAGTGAAACGTTGACTTGGAAAACCAGATTTTGCCTTTAGCACGATTTCGTCTTCATCCATGGCACCTCTTCAGGAAAAGCGGGCATTTAGCAGAGGGAAAGAAACTTTCATCAATGTACCTTTTTGCCCAGTCCTTATGCTTCAAGGAGGTAGCAGAAAGATCTGTGCTCTGTGTTTGCCCTCTCACATTTCAGTGAGCTATGGTTGTTTAAGCTGTCCATAAGGCGGTCTCTGCGCTTTTTCTCCAACCAACGCTTACTGTACTTGTGAACAAATTTAATGCTAACTTTCTTACACTTCCCCTCCTCATAAAATTAATCTCATTTACAAGAAGATGCCTTTTTATTCACATTCAAAGCCATGGAGGGTTAAACCAAGGAATTCCTCTAGCATTCTGGCAGAGAAGGTTTCCATGTTCTTCCACAGCTGCACATAAGTCATTAACAAGATCGGTCCAAGCAGTTGTCTGGACCGTACCTAGCAGAAAGCTCCCTGGTGACACTGATGCTTGATGACAGTCAGCTCTTGAAATCAGAGCCAGCATGGATGTTGACATAATGGTCCCCACTTGGTGCGCTCAGCCAGGAGGAGGAAAATCCTCTGGTTCCCAAAGTGAAGGAGCAAATGAGCGGACTGGAGGAATACGCTCTAACAAGAGTGTGCTGAAGAGGTGGTGAGCAGCAGCCAGGGTTTGTCGCAGGCGGCAGAGCTGGGCAGCTTTGTGCCTCAGGATTGTTCTGCATCGGGGCTGTCCTACACTGGGAGAACTGAATAGAAACTGCTGGAGACAGAGCAGTATCAGGCCCTACCTGGACAGTCTTATGACGGCTTTTGAGATTTTTCTTCCAATTTAGCTCTGGAATGGTAGGTGAGAGGGTGTCATATACACAGGTTCGAGTAGGTTGTCCTCTGTCTCTACAAGATCCTCGTGAGGCAGCCCCCTGCCTCTCTACACCAGACCTGAGCAGTTCTACATCACCTTCTGGTATAAATACTTTCCTGCATAAGCCTCAGAGATTTCATTCCACTGCAGCACTTCTTAGCCCGAGACTGAAACACAGCTCAGCCGTTACATACACACACTGTACCCCATAATACATCTGGAACAGCAGCAAACTAACACATGAAAAACATTGTCCTGGGCTAGGAGATCTCTGGCAGTAACAACAGCAACAACCAAAAAAAACCCTGTGATTGTCCTTGCCTGTCCCATGAAAGCTTCTGTGGCAGAGCAGCACAGGTTGAACCCCCTAGCAGAGACGCTGCCTGTGCCACCAAAGGGAATTTCAGCCTACGGCAACGCCACCTACGTACCCAGACACGCTAAGCTGTCAGAAGCACTCATCTGTCAGCGTAGCTCTGTCTGCACCACTGCCTTGCCAGCAGTGGGGGAGTTGGTTTCTTTCCACACCCTAGAATTACACCGGCAAACTCTGTAGGCTACACTGAGCCACAGAGTGCAGGCCACGTGTGCATACACTTTATTGGCCTTCATTTGATCCTGTGCATTAAAAGCAGCTGGGCTTCCTCTCTTTCCAACTAAATAATAATTACACCTATTGTTCCCAGTGGGCAAAGAGACCCTGTTCGCACGTATCCAGCAAGACAAGGCATATAATTAACACCTTGCTGGGATAGAGGGCTTTTGTTCAGGTTAGTTATTACATGTCTTGCAGCCTGAAAACAGTGCTTCTTGCATTCATTTCAGCTCATTTCCTCCCTGCCGCAGAGCTTAACTCCCTGCTTCTTCCCAGAATTTTGTGCACAAATGTGTCCAGCAGCAGCGCTCTGTAGGCTGAGGCCAACAGCTTAATCTCGGCACCCAGAGCAGGGGATCCTGAACTGTCATGTCCATCCCGTGTTCCTGTGCAAGGTGGGTGCTGTGACTGTTGTTGCTGCTACCAGACCCATTTAGAAACAATTGGCAAAGGTCTCTACCACAGATGCAAGGCAAAAGACAGGCCTCTCACCTTGAGACTCGGGCTACAGGAAGAAGGTGAAGTTCCACCAAATGGATGGGCTGAAATAACAGCTCATTGCTCTCCTCTTCTTCCTTTCTCTTTTGCTCCTTTTTATCCCACTCCCACCCTCAGCGCAGCTCTCACTTTCACTCTGCCTTCCGTCCCTTTCTTTCCCATGTGTTGGACTCCACTGTCTGCTGACCAGTCAAAAAAAAAAAAATCTCCTTTTTTTGTGTGTATGTATTTAGGTTTTTTACTTTTTCACTTCGGGTTTCATTTTTCAAGCCTCTGGCTCAGTGCATTCTACTGGGTGATCGCAAACAGTCTGAAGACTGGCACAAAGTGGGAAGCAGCATAGTCACAGTTAAGGGCAGAAAGGGGTTGGACAGGGGAAGGGCCGACATGCTCCCCTCTTCTAGCAGCAATCTGCCATTAGATGAGCTCCAGCTTTCTTCTGTAACTTTGCCATTTGTTTTCCCAACACGGCAATTTGGAGTACAGTGCTGTGAAGAGGTAGGGAAGGTTGAACTACATCGTTTTGTCAGCAATAACACTGCATAGGTACAACTGTAGCAGCAAAGAATCACTTCATTTCAGGGCTGAAATCCCAGAGGCAAAAGCATTGTATCACCAGAGTAAGGTCTATCTTAGTGACCTGAGCTTCCCAGGAAGGCAACTCTCAAAAACCCTTTTGGACACGGTGCTCCCCGGCATGCTGAAAGGCCCCATGACCCATCCAGGCAGAGCAGGGAAATCCTCCCTACTCCGATGTCCCCATATCGCAGCCTCCGCACATGAACTGCTGGCGAGGTTGCTGTTGGCACTGACAGCCCCCAGCACTCGGGAATACAAAACAGAGCAGGAGCTGAAGAGCAGAAGCTACGCTCAAGACACAAGGAACCAGAGCAAGAGCAGAAACCAAACGGTTTGGCACGATCAATGCAGGTTTTTGGCCATCGACTTACAAAAGAGCAGCTGCAGCAATAGGTCCTGGCAAGCAGTGGGGTTACCAACACCCAGCTGACAGGCGTTGGCGTAGCCAACATTTCGTCACTTCGCTCCGAGCTCAGTCCAGCTGGTACTACCTGATCTGGCAAGGTCTCTGCAACCTCAGGGCGGTGTTTTGCCCACTGGCAGCTTTAACTATAAATATCCAAAGCATCATACCAATACAACTGGAGTGAGAAGCAGCGCTTACATCAGCTTAAATGACACCCAAGTCACAGTTCCGAGTTCACAGACCGCGCTCTGCTGCCTGTCATCGACATGAAGCTAGAGGTCAGCTCTGTATCAGAGCACTCCCAAATCAGCTGGATTAACTTAAAGCCCCTTTGTCAGCTCCATAAACTAACACGGTGCACTGCTGCGTTGGTAGCATATAATATTTTCACTGCCTCTGTGCAAATAAAGCAGCATTGGTGCTTTGAAGAGAAGATGTCTAAAAAAAGACCATTTCATACCTGTACTGAGTTAATAAAAACCATATCCGTGTTTTGTAAATGGGAAGCGCAGCCACGCTCGCACAGTCTTGGCAGACTAAAACCTCCTGTAGCAGACAGTTCTGTTTTCAGCCTCTAAATGCAATGGCATCTGGTGTCTTGGGGTTTCAGCCCTTCCAATTAACTAACAAGCTTTAGCTCCCACTGGTGCAACCGAAAGGTGATTCTGTGATCTCAGGAAGCACTAATTGCTCTTTTTTTCTCCTGTTCTCATTTAAATCACACCCAGACCCCCCCTACCAAATAGCCAATGTAAGGAGCTTTGAAAAGGTGTACACTTAGCGCAATGAGATGGCTGCAGACAGGTAAGAAATTAGAAAAATAAGCAGCAAGTTCTTCAAATACAACAGCCATGCGAAGGTACCGTTCATTTCCTGTGACAACCACTGTTATCTCAATTTTGTAGGATGTTTAAATGGATTTGACACATAACATTTTGCTAATGATCTCTGGTTTCAGACCTCAGCGTGATGAAGCAGTGCCAAGGTCCCTTATATATGTACCCCACCAAAACTGGTAGGACCTAAACCCACCATGATAGCAATGTCCCTAAAACACATGGTGGTATTATTGGATCATGATTCGAAATGTTAGAGTTAGCAGTTCAAATCCTGATGTGGCCAAAAGCCCAACCCAACAACCCAGCCCCAGCTTCAGTTCTTATTCGACAATTTTGTCCTTAACAAGATTTCAGCAGCTGCCGCTGGAGAGGCTCAATTATCCCCGCAAGAGTCAGGCACTGCCAGGAGAAGGACACAGCATGTTGGAGATGGGCACCACTTCCCCCATCCTGTGAAAACAGCCCAGAGCAGCAGCCGCAAGGAGAGTTATTTCAGGTTCTTTTTTAACAGCAAGTTGGGAGAGTTCAGCTGTGCCCAACAGGCCAGGCAGCGGCAGAAAGGATTTGTCCCAAACTGGATGGGACATTCCTTTTCTGCTTTCCCTGAGAGGTCTCTAATCTGCTTTTGTTGCTGGTGGCTGGAGATAATACTAGCTCTACTGCCTTGGGCATTTTTCTCCAGGATCCCATCCGGTCCCCAGAACGAGGAGAGCAGATGCACTTCCTTGGGTTCCCAGTCCATTCCCGGGATGAAAAGTTACCTACTGTCCCAGTTATCTCAAAAGCAGGGCTGTGGGAAATGTGGCCTAGCCCTGAAGAAGGTCCTGTTGTGAGGAGACAGAGGAAGTAAGATTAAAGCGAAAAGCAGCAGCAAAGCTGGACCACAATATCTGATTGAAATCTCAGGTTTTACTCACAGTTTACCGAAACTTCCCCCTCCCCCCCGCCGCCTTCGAAATTTTCTCATGACGGAATGAATTGCTCTGTCAACAAGTGTAAAAGGAAATGATTAATTTATCCCTCCCATCCAAACTGATTACCAAGACTTCCATATCTTCAGGACCTGAGTAATGAATGAGCTTCCTGTGATTATAGCCAGGCGCACCAAGAGGGCTCTGGTGTGAGCGTTCGCGCCTCTGGGTCAAAAGCCGTAAGGACCGCACAGCGTATCTGCGCTCATCAGAGACAGCAGCAGTGCCTTAGCATGGCAAACAGTAACTCCTGTAGTCTTTGACCTTGTGCATAGTAGTAATCTTGTTTAAAAAAAAAAAAAATAGAAAAACCTCTGTTTCACACTGCACAACGTGGCACAGGGAAAATGCTGGAGTCCTGGTTTCCAGACCAGAGCAAGCTCCATGCCAGCCTGGAGTTCTTTCCAAAATGTGAGGCTCCACTTGCTGGGAGAAACACAAGAGGAATCGGAAACTCCTATCTTGCAGAAAGACAGAGCGCTGCCAGCAATTAATGGATGGTATCTCGCTTTCTTACATGACAAGCCTCACTCCTGGTGAGATGGGAATTCAAGTGTGAGCTGGAAGCTGCAATTTTTTACAGCTCCTTCTCTTGCGGTGGCATGGTTCCCAGTTGCTGATCTTGCCATGTGCCAGGCAAAAATCTGTCCTCCTGCTATCTTTGGCCTCCATGCTATCCAATGCTGACCCTGATTCAGAGCTGCGCTGCTCTGAGTTAAATGGCACAGCAGCGAGACAGCGGGGCTTCTCTGTGCTAACGCGCTCCCCGTCGCTACCACCGATGGGAAAACCAGGCTGGAGATGCGAGCGGGGATGCGACGGGGGTCAACCTCCTCTCTTCTGTCCTTCAGATCAGATGTTGAGCCAAAGCCTCTTCCCCAGCTGCTTTCAAGGTAGAAATTACAAACTTTCACCATCATTCTCAAAAGAATAAAAACCAAATGTCAACCTTAGTGCCAAAGCCAGCATCCCCCCTCCTCCTCAGAGGAAAATGGTTTTTCTGTTAAACCCTCACAACTAAACCTGAAACCCAGTGATGTTTGGTTTAGGTTTTGTTATAAACCTAGAACGCAGGCCAAGTTTGCAGGGAAAAAAAAAAAAACAACACAAAAAACCCAGGCAACGTTTCAAGCAAATCAAGACTGTTTTACGGTTTCGAGTGGAAACCATACTCAATTCACTACACTTTCACAGAGGTTTGATCTGAAACCAGGCACAATCCGGCAGCATCAGGCTAACTTTTGCGTCAGGTTAAATTGAAAGCTAAACCCAGCACATCTCCCCAAGTATCCAGGTCTATGGGTTCCTTGCAAGAAGGAAGGAGCCGCAGTCACAGATGCTCTAGAGATCCCATAATTGCCCAGCAGCACCCGCACACCAGTGTGGCGCTCCAGTCTCCCACGGGCAAGAGATCTGCCTTCCAGGCAGTACTGTAATATATGCTGAGAGCTTTCAGTGTAAAATACATCATATAATTCAATACATCGTATAATTCATTGAATTAAAATAATTTTTCATTTGTTGTTTTGGTTTTATTTCCCCTCCTATTTCCTTTAATTGTTTGGTTTGCTTTTAATCTCTTTGCTGCTTTGGTACAGTTGGCTTTTTATCAGATTGCAGACAAAAATTCCGGTGATCTATCAAAGGCCGTGAGTTGTTGCAGCAATCGAGGACGCTGTTGTGGCGTTCACCAATTTTGCTGGGAGATAAGGCACATGCTTTACTATGTGCATATACTGCATTATCGCGGAGCTTCCTCCCCTTCTGCCTAACACTGATACCTGTGTACGTTTTAGGCCTGCTTTCGAAATATTAAACAAAAGTGGCCATTTGAAAAAAACGACGGCAACTGTGGCATTGCTAGACAGATGACGCGGGAGTTAGCGTTTCCCGGAGGCAGAAGGAAGGCTAAAGTAAATACTGGACAACCAAAGCTATTATTTAATGATCCTGTGCCTGGCTACTACCATTACTTCACATCGTTCAATGTAACGTCCTGCCTTTCCCCGCCAGCCCTCAGTTTTCAAAGTCTGACTTAATACCTTGTAGATCCAGACAGTGAGGGTTTAGGTATCGCTGAGTCTGATGAGATGCTCCAGACCCGCAAACATTCACAATGTGACAGCTCTAAGTCAGCACATCAGTATTAGGGCCGTGCAGTCCGTGCCTTACACAGATATACGTGTGTGCTTGACTTTCGTGGGATTAGCCACCGGGAACATTAAGTGCATGCTTAAGTTTTTGTGGGACTGGCAGGCCCATCCATTAACAAAAGAAAAAGATACATAAATACTATTTTGCACGTATACAGTCTCCCATCCTAATTCTTTGTATTTTAATCAGATTAAACTTTGCAGAAACATATTATTTCATGACAAAAACGCCACGAGGAAAAATCCTTTGTATAGGATATCAAAGAACATCTTGAGACATGGCTCCAGCCGAGTTGGCACGGAAGAGGTAAAGCATCCCCAGCCACAAACCCTCCCCAAGCCAGCAGGAAGCCACAGGGAAGTTTGCTTGCTGGAGCCAGGCTCCTGGAAACGTGCTGCTCTCTGTAGTGGTTTCAACAACAACAACAAAAAATCCGATAGCAAGTATGATGGGCGTAACATCAGAGCTGCTCCCTGCTCGATTCGCTTCAGTGGGTGCAGGGCAATCGTTTCGCCGCTGCCTCCTTCCCCAAGGACGGCCCCGCTGAGATGGGCTTTGCCTCCCCGACGGTCCTTTCCCAGCAGGAGGATTTGGGTGGAGATACACGTCCTCCTCCGGCTGCAGCTGTGCTGGCTAAGTCACTGTCCCTACAGGTCCGTTGACCTGCTCCCTTCAAAATCTGCTCTTTAAGCCACTTACCGAGCTCATTTTCACCTTGCTGTGACAAGGAACTGGAGACAGGCTGTGAGCAGCAAACATCCGCCGGCACCTTCCCAGGCACATCTCCCGCAGGCTGGCGGGCGCCTGCCGGATGCTTCGGCTTCCTTCTCCGCGACACCATGAGCCCCAGCGAGCTGTGACGGCCACCTCCGGGCACTCCTCTGGGCTGGGGGACCAGCCAGCAGGTTTTGCCCACAATTCTTCACCTCTACATGGACTTTGCAGGAGGTTAAAACAAAGCAGTAAATAGCCCAGCACTGAGTAACCCTAGTCCCGGCCAGACAGAAGGCGGTCTGGGTGGTTACTCCTTTCCTTCTCCTTCCCAAATCTACCAGGCTGTGTGATCTTTTAAAGTGTAAATCGCCTGAGGTGACTAAGGTTAGGAATGTATTTCTAGGTGTTAATAACAACTGCCAACGATGCCACCACTCTGGCACAGAGCGGCCAAGTAGCAAACCTTATTCCTCCTTAATATTATTACTCCAGCAGGGGTAATTCTTACTTCTTCATGCTGAACACACGCCACTTCTTAAATCCAGTTTTCTATTTCCATTTTAAGTATCCTTCTCGGAAGATAAGTGAATTAGCCTGCCGCGCTGTCAACTAAGGCTGACTGAAAAAATGAAGAGAGAAAAACAAGTCCAAGTGAAGCACAGCTGGACAACTTTTCTTGTTCTTATTATTTGATGCCCTTCAGGATATAAAGAAAGTCTGTGCTCCATTGTTTCAGTGACAGAATACGGCCTGCTGAGACCCCAGCACTTCATTACAAAACATCGCATGCTGGAGCAATCACAGAAGGCCAGAGCTGGCCAGCTTTGGGAAAATCAGAAAAAGAGTTTGCTAACTTAAAAAGGCTTGAATTCACCATTTCCGTCCCCTGCTAGCCAGAGCACACAGCATTATTTGTTGGTCTGCAAGGAAATACCTGTCACCTAAGCTGCCAGTCACCACACATCTGGTTTTAAGGGGCTATTGTCTTCACATTAGATGTTAGGGCTGGAAAGAGAAACTCTGGGACTTGGCTGCCCCATCAGACATCGTACTGCAGCCATGGACCCCCTGGACCAGCTCGCGCCTGCCCCTTGCCCAAGAGTGCCAACGAGCCGGGCAAACAGTGGAGCCGGAAACCACATTTCAGTCAGTTGCTTGGGATGTTTCTCTCACGCCTATCAGCATCACCTCTCTTATCTGCAGGGAGCACAAGGCGTTTGGCTCCTCCACACATCCCTAGCCTGCCTGCTGGGGAGCAAGCAAGCCCCCAGCTTGAGTGGGGAGGTAGCTCCGAGCGCATCTCTGCACCTGTAGCCCTAACAGGGCAAACCACCGAAGGAGGGAGCCCTGCAGAGCCCTGCAGGGAATGGGCTACATACTAATAACACCAGACCGCAACGCCTCTTGCGTGACCCTACACATCTGCCTCTATACAACCTGCCAGCAAACTGAGAAAACCTGGAGTCTGTTGGGATGAAAGGCTGGCGCCGGTGATCCTGTTGTCAGAAAACCAAGCATCCAGTAGCGTAGCTATTTAAGAGTAAGCGCCGTAAAGCTGCTGCACACACCCATCCCCTGTTGACTGAACTCTTTCCTCACCGCTGCTTCTTCAACAGCTTTGCTGGGAAATAAGAGGGCACTGGTAATGCTCTTGCCTTCGGCTATAGCCTGGGCTCTGCCCCAGGTGCTGTTGTGAGCCTCCTCCTGTGCCCTGAAGACACAACCAGGAGCTGCGAGCGCTCCTGGCCCCTTTTGCTAACGTGAGCTGTGAGCTCCCATGTCTCCCCTTCCTTCTTTTT
>NW_009727241.1:0-11970 GCF_000703405.1 Apaloderma vittatum | reverse complement strand
GAAGCAATTGCGCAGCAGGAAGTGAGCGAGGCCAAAAAAACCCCAAAAAATGTCCAGGGGGGGAAAAAAGAGAAAAGACAAACCCAGACCATGCAATTTTGGAGCTTCCAAAATAAATGAAGCAAGGCAAACATTTTCAACTGTATGCAAAATATAGGGGGAAAGGACATATGTTTCCACATTTCTTCAAAGAAATGTTTGTTTTGAAAATGCCACAGCATTTTATTTCAATGCCTCTTAAACGCAGCCCTTTGATTTGCTATTTTGAACTGGCATATTCCACTCAAAAGAGACCTGAAATAAAAGAAAGTGTGAGAAACAAGTGGGGTAACTAACCTCAAAACAAAACATTACATTCAAAATGCAATTTGGGTTGACTCAAAATAACACATTGGGGTTTTTTCTCATTCCCCCTCCTCAAAAAAGAAATAAGGAAAACCAACCATTTCTTTCAGTTTGACCCAATCTAGTTCTTTTTCTCTCCATTTTCCAACTCAGCCTCTGAACTGAGGCAGCTTTTATCATCCCAGATCTTTCCAGAGGGCATATTCTCTGCCTCAAGCCTCCCTGCCATGCAGCGCACAGGCAAACACAGCAAGCAACAAAGCTCTGCTCCTTCAGGGCAAACCATGCCCTCAGGTGCTTCATTTTCACTCCATCGAACCTTCTACGTAACAAGTGAGTCAGTATTATCCAAACCACCTGACTCATGAATTTCAGGAGCATCTAAAACACTCCGTGCCGATCCAGTCTTCACATGAAGAAGGCAGGGGAAGGGGAATCTATTCGCATTTAATCTTCTTTCTTAACTCTGTCGCACTTACTGTGCGGCTTTGGCAAGTCGATTTGCTCCCACAGCTCAGTTTCCCCGACGCTAGAGCAGAACCTAACTTTTATCAGCACAACAAGTTGCTGTGCCTGCTCCTGGCTTCACTCTCCTGAAAACAGCGTGTTAACCACTGCGCTGTGGCGCAGTGAAATTTCTTTGCCTCTACTTCAGCATCTACAGAATACCGAAAGGTTTTCATGGCCTAAACCTGCCCAACGTGTGTGTCTCTCTCAGGATGTTACTCTGCCTGCGAGGGCAGCCAAGCTTTGAGAAAAACAGCTTCTTCCCTCCCCTCCTTTCCCCTTTTCACATTTTAGGGGTTTTGGTTTTTGTTTGGGTTTTTTTTTTTGCATCTTCCTCCGCGGGTTTCCGTGGGTTCCTTAGAGCCCCACGACAGACAGCTGTGCTCACTGTACCTGCGCGTGTCTGACGTTTCCTCCCCGCAAGATTTGTCTAGAAGATAAGCACAAGCTTGCGGAAATCCTGCGGCACCGACCTTAGCGCAGGTCTTCAGAGCGGGGATTCCAGTGGCATTTTGTCCTTCTGCAGATCCTGCTGATGGACACAGAGATGCATTTAGCACCTCTTGCAAATCTGAAGTAAAGCTTTGAGTGTCTTACACCCCCTCCAGATGGAAACACATAAACCTCCACCGCTGCTCTGTGGTTTCGCTGTGGCCACACTTACTTTCACTCTCAGGCGGCGGAGGGGAACGTGACATCTGGGGTTTGGCCAGGGAATACCTGCATCAAGGTCCCACGTGCTGGATCCTAAAGACACTGCACACACAAGAATGATCCCTCTGTGTGGGACTGACGGGGAATTTATCCCTCAAGATCTAGATGAGCAGGAGCATAAATGCATTGAAGTTATGAGGCGCTTAGTTGGGTGATGGCTCTGAAGGGAGAAAGGAGCAGTGAAGGGAGGAAGAGTTGGGGAGGGTCACGAGATGGGAAAGGTACGTTGTCTCCTGCCTGGAAGAATCCAGTCTTCTTGGGGTGGAATAAGGTCAGTTCATCGCAGGCGAGGAAGGGCTTTCTGGGAGAAGAAAACGTATCTAGAAAAAAAAAACAAACCACAAAACCAAACACCAAAACCAGGACAAAACAACATCCCGAAGATGCTTGTTAAGATGCCAAGATGAACTCACGAACACAAGCCTCGGAGATCTGGTTGCCCGGAGTCCGAAAGAAGTGGGGTGCAGAGCTCCCGCGGTTTGACTGAGGTTGCAGAGCACCCGAGGGCAGGCAGCTGGATTTCAACCTCTCCAGAGGAGCCAGCCACCTTAGTGCCCGAGACAGCCACCTTCTCCTTAACATCAGGACAAGACTTCCCAAGACTAACTACAATACTCACCACAAAGATACATAAACACACAGGAAAAGACAAAGACAGACCGTTCTTTCTCTAAAGCTGGCACTGAGTATGACATCTCAGACTTTTACAGCTCCACTTCAACCAAAGGGGTATACTCATGCATTTTTTTCCTAGTTTAGAAAAGCAAAAAATATTTCTGGGGCTTTTGTTTCAAAAATCACTATGCTGTGACATTTTTCAGCAAAATATTTCAATTAGGGTTTTATTGTTCTTTTTTTTTTTTCCCCCCACCAAAACAGATTTAGTATCTGGTTCCATGGACACAGCAAGAGAGTAAATCAGAATTTATAAGAAACTAGGAAGTCCCAAGTGGATGTACCTGGGTAGAGAGCAAAGATTTAAGACTTATTTGAGGACATGGAAGTAAAATAGAACAACGCTTCCTTTGGGAGGAGCAGCTCTTGTATTCGTGGCTTCCAGTTTAAACAGAAATGTCTTCCCTCAGCAATTTCCCATGGCAGGCAACTTGAGAGATGCTGCACAACTGGAAGAGGACAGGGAAGGGAATCCCTAGGACTTGATGACAACGTTAAGTAATTCCAGAGACTCTCCTACAGGAAACAAAAGAGGAAAAGGAAGAAGGCCAACAACACCTTCCAGTTCAAAACTCTCTGTAAGCCATTGTTTTGCACATGGTCAAGGGAAGCAGTGTCTTCTGGTGGTGAATATTCCCATATTTCCTCTTCCTTTTGAGCTTGGCTAGCACATTCATGTCAAGCCCAGTAACCCCACAGGCAGCGGAATAATGTTTACTGCAATGTCTAGACACGGGAGAGCCCCGCACCTCCTAAATTAGCCCAGGATTCTCTCCAACTGTGACGCTCTAGGACAGGGATTGCCATTGTCTGATACCTGACACAGATTGCGAAATCTTTCCCCTCCAACAGTGAGTTAGGAGCAGAGACGGATGTCGATCAAGGCAGAAGAGGAAGCCTCACTCCAGCTGGAGTTCGGGGGGTCCCTCTGTCTACCTGCAGGCTGATGGACCCGATGGCTCTCTCAAGCTACTGCCTGCTTGGCTCCCAGAAGCCACGGAAGTGGAGAACGCATTTGTCATCAATCCCATCCGAACCCAGAAAGGAGGGCTGTGATCCTCCAGGGGTGCGTAGCCTGTGGCAAGGTTTCCATAGCCGCACGCCTTCCAGGAGCGATGTTAAAGGCCAGCTGCTGGTCTCATCATGGCGTGTATATCCAAATTAAAGGCGCCAGTGGTACTAGTCCTGGTCTATGCTACCATGCTGCAGAGGAAAAAATTTGTCCAATAGTCTTAATGAAGGGAAAGCCACATAGAACTAAACAAGTAATTCCTTACACTGAGCATGATCACCCCTTCTCAGCCTGCAAACCACTAAGCAGAATCTTCATAGCACAGAGAGCCACCAGACCTTGAGCTCTGAGGCTGAAAACCACAAGGAGGAGGAGCTGGGAGGCAGAACAGGAGAGCTGCCCCATTCTGAGCTGTGCAGCTCCCGGGGTCGTGCCGGGTGCCTGGTCACAGGGGTTCCTGCACAGGCAAACAGCCTCCAGGCAGGCAGCCGCCCCCCTTTCAGCGCCGGGCTCAATTTTCCCAGTCACACATGTCTTCAAACCAGTGGGAATTAGAAGCTTTATGATCCGACATCCATGATTCAGAAGCTTGCAATTTTGCGGAATGTGGGTGCTTCCCTCGCGTGGGACATCTGAAAGGCCAAGCCTTGCTCATCTTCGAAATTACATCTAGCGTTTGGGTATCTTTCATGTCGCAGTGCAATTTCCAGGATGAATGCATGTGCTGCACCCCTTTATGGTAAGTGCGTTTTAATTTAGGCCTCTGTGATTTAAGACCCTGGAAAGTGCATTTAAAATTGAAAAGGCAGCTGGTCCTCAACAGTAAAGACACAAATACGATACCGCAAAACATTTTCTGACGGGCGTGCCTTCTTCAAACACACCTTCATTAGAAAGATTAAAATTCAGAAGAGAGACAGCACATGTCTTAGAGTCATTATTAAAAAAAAAAAGTCAGGGGAAGCATTATAACTAAGAATCTAAGTTTAATTCTTTATCCAAGATGCATGTTGGCACAAGTGCAAAGGAAAGGGCTCTTGTTTAGGCAGCAAAAAGTATTTGTAGGTGAAAACACTTCTTCGGAGGGTGAAAAATGTGTTTCATCTGCAGAGAGTTATTTTCAAACTTGGAAATCTGGGTGTAAAGACTTTCCCTAGGGTGGAAATGCACTCTGGAGCACTTTTACTCAGGCCACACTGGGCAAAGCATTAAAACCACGGTAAGTCTGATGGGGCAGCATTTCATTTTAATCCACGCTGATATAAACTCTAGAAGAGAATAAGCTATGTAGTATTTACGCCTGAAGCATTTAACTTTACTCCAAAATTAGGAGTTTGCTCTCACAA
Source organism: Apaloderma vittatum (assembly GCF_000703405.1). Lineage (NCBI taxonomy): Eukaryota > Metazoa > Chordata > Aves > Trogoniformes > Trogonidae > Apaloderma > Apaloderma vittatum. The sequence goes on along the minus strand of NW_009727241.1, from coordinate 7,371 downwards.
ACGCGTTATATTTTATTTCTGTCCTTTCTGATAGTAAGTTACAGGAGAACGGAGGGGCTTAGGTGATTTAAATACCACTTACAGGCAAGCAATTAGACACACACAAATAAGCATGAGGAATTGAGCTCAAGTGGGTGTTTTTTGCCTGTCCTGGGTGACTCCCAAGTGCTCCTGAGTGTGAGTTTGGCTCCTGACACTTGGGAATCTCCTCAGGCTGTGATTTCTTCTGCTGTAAGGGAAGACCACTGCTCTCCTCCATCCTTACAAATGTCTGCGAAGGATACTGATGAAAATTAGGGTATCGGACCAGACACGATTACACAGATGCACTAACTATATCGAAAGTCAAAATATATCATTACCTGGGTAATTATCTTTTTCCAAGATCTCACATTCCTCAGTGATTATCTCCCCCTGATACTTGGAAAATGAATATGAGAACTTTCTGTGTAACGAAGTGCCATTGGTAAAGGTCAAAGCCCCTTTTCGGCTAATTGTGCGCAGCAAAGGAAGTTCCTGCAAAGCTCCCACCGCTCTCTCGTACAGCGGATTGCATGGTCAGAGTAAAGCAAGGTGAAAATCACCTCTGCTTTGCACCCTCCCAGGATTTTAAAGCAAGAGAGCTACCCAAACTTTCTTTCAAGACAAAGACTTATCCTAGTTTGCCTGCAACTCCTGGAGAAGGGCCAAAATTCGGACTGCCACCTCCCAGGCCTTTGATCAAGTCTGGTAGGAGAGCTTTCACGGTTGTTACTTCCTTAGGCTCAGAAACGTCAAAGAGAAGACCCAAATCTCTTTAGAGCTGAGCAGGAACTGATTTATAAGCAGATTTTCAGTGTCACAGTTATCTAGAGCTTTTTATGCAGTAATAAATTAAATACTGGTAGTGTGGCTATGGCTTTCGGGCGAGGAGCAGCAGTTATATGCATACGGGCCATGCGCTTAGGGTAATTCTGTCACCCCTTGATGAGTTTTAAACTATGTCGTAGGGGAGGAACAGATCTGGTGGGAGAGAAGCAGCAGAAAGAAAAAAAAAGAAAAAAAAGCCCAGACTCTGTCATAGGTCTGATGAAGACAAAACTGACGGCACCGGAAAAAAATATCATCAGTCACCAAAACGTCTTCTGCATAAGCTCTCTAGCTCCCTGTTTGAAAAGAAAAAAAAAAGAAAAAAAGGATAAAATGCTTGAAATGCCAGACAGTGCAGCCGAGTCGGGGATGTATAAGAAAGTAGGTGTCTGGATATTGTTGAGGATCTTGTTCCTTGTTCCCCCAGATATTCAGGGCAATTAAAACTCTGAAGTAAGGGAGGTGTGTAATTCTGCAGGGATTCATGCCCACATTGAATACCTGGGACCCTGCAGACCTGCATGGTCCTAGCACACATACCCGCTCCCCGTTGTCGGCAATGGGACCTCTCCAGCGTGTGAAATCAGGAGGGAGGAATTTGCCATAAGCCACTGAGGGTATGTAATGGCTCTCTAAAATAAAATATTTCTTCTGGATGGCCTGATCCTGCTGCCACTGCCTTCGGTGGGGCTTAATCAGGCAGTTATCATCAGTGCTGTCTAAATCCTCCCATACAAACCACCCCTGCAGCCATACCTTGTAAAGCTGCAGTCAAACAATTATCATGTGTTAAAATGACGTGCAGGAGGGGATGAAATCTCTTCCTAAACACAGCTTTCAGCACATTAATTTAAGTATAAATGCCGGGGTTAAGAGAAAAGTAGAATCAAAGGCAAATATTTACCTGCCGTGGACCTCTGGCTAAGGAAAACGGGCTTATTTTCCAGAATGTCTTCCATCTGCTTTCTCAAGAGTTCTTCTTTGTCGCAATAAACCTTACATTAACCCCCACTCCTCCCTGCTTGCAATTTTAGCAGGATGGTATTAACCGTAGAATGCACAGAAAAAGCCCTCAGCTGCCACTTAAGTATGCCCCACATCTTGGATGGCTTTTGCTTTCAGCTTTTAAGGGCCAGAACATGCACCCAGCAATAATCAGCCTTTTTTTTTTTTTTTCCCTTCTTTTTTTTCCGCTAAGAGACTGGAGAGGGTCCTATCTAAACCGAGAGAGTTTTGTGAGCAGGCTGCGAGCTCTGAGGAGGCAAGGCCATGCTTTTAGCTTTGCAGGCGTGAAGCTGCCGTAAACCCGGGCTTGCATTTTTGGGCTTTGTTAAGCCTGGCAGTAAGCACGGGAAAGGCTTTGCACCCAGCTCCTGCAAACGGCAGCGTCTGTTAATAACCACACTTGGGGCAGAGCTGTGCATCTTCATTCCCTTCCAGACAGAGCTGGAAAACATGCTGTAGTATATGTACAGTCCCAAAAGATTTGGGTAGGGTGACTAATTACTCTTCTCCTTAGAAGTGGGCAGGGGAGCATAATATGTTTGTGATTACAAGGACATAAAAGGAGCGTATGGTTATTTTCCATGGGAATCCTTGGGAACAGCAATGCAAGCCTCTTGGAAGGAGGCTGTCTTAGGTGGTGCTCTCTGCAGGATTCTGCTCTCCTCCCAGTTTCTTCGTTGTGTGCTGCGACTTACCCCTGGCAAAGCGATCCAGTGGTGGATGGGGTTAACCATGAATGTTCTTTAGCTCTACCTCTCCACCTCCGAGTCCTGCCAGGACTCTCATAAGCCACGTGCTCTGTTTGCCTGGCTGGAGTTGTTCTGAGGACGTTGACACAAGGGAAAATACCTGCCTGGAGAAGAGGGTGGACTGGCAGCCTTTGAAATTAAGTATTGTCAAGCATCTGTAAGGACTGCCTGGGTCAGTGTCACTGAGCAGCCCTGAAGCCCAGGGCTCGGCTAAGGAGGGTACAGGCAGGGAATATAAAGGGCTCGTTCCCCTCATTTCCCCTGCATACCGTACACCACTAAACGCGTGACCAAGTCATGTCCTCACTGCCATATTTCAAAATCTTAACTCCAAAAGCCTTTCCTGATCAATACCTGCCATGGCTGGGCCTGGCCTGGCTAGACTCACCATCATAACTGCTCAGATTCTGAACTAGGACCCTCCACACCCAGCCAGACACTGGGTGAGAAAAGCAGGTCAAGCCACAAAAACTGGTTTTGCCAAAGCAAGTAGTCAACAGCTCATCCTGTCACCTGCTGAGGCCAACCAAAGAGCTTTGCAAGAAAGGAGATGCGGGTGTTCAGAAGGGATGGTCTCCCCTTAGCTCTGCAAGAAAGGGAGGAACACAGGCTATCGAGTGAAATTTGGGTATTGGAAGGTGATTTTCTTAAAATACACATAATGGTTCAAGCCTAAATTAAATAATCCTCAAGGAGAAAAGGAAAAGGTGTGCACAGCGCCGGGGTTTTTCTGAGGTCCATCCGCTTTTGTTGTCCCTGAAGAAAAACCAGATTATTTGGCATCTGTTTGTCTGGCATCTGTTTGTTCAGCTCCCATGAGGCCCTGGAAACAGCTGTATCAAAAATGCAGAAACCTCTTGAGGGTGCAAAGGCATCTTGAGAGGAGAGCAGCCCTTCCCTCATGCCAAAAGTAGCCCAGCTCTAGGACTAATCCTGAGGTTGCCGGTGCTTCCGTGACACTGGCAAGAGTTTGGGCACGCTTATTTTTCAATCTGATGCGTCAGGGCACGCTCTGAGCCAGGAATGCACAGAAGCAAAGCACTGCAGGGGAACCCATGGTGATACGTGATGGTTTTGTAGCATTTTTTCCTTCCGAGCATTCGGGGAAAAAAAAGGCACGCGAGAAGTTCAAGAAGCAGCTCTACACCCATCTCTTACCGAGCCCATGCTGGGGGCTCAGCTCTAGAGGGACTCCCAAAAAACATCAACCTGCCTATGAAGGAATGGCCCCGGCCAATGTTGCCGTCTCACTAAGGCTGCCAATGCCGCCCTATCACCACAGTGAAATTTGGGGGCTGGTGTGGAGGTCGAAGCACTGAACTTGAGATCAGAGCCTCTTCCTGCTGTCTGCACCACAAAGACAATGTGTCAGGAGATTACAATTTAGGTTTTTTATCGTCCCTTTATATCAAAAGGAAGTGAAGCACACAAAGGAAACACCAAACCATCGTGTCAGGAAGGGCTATAAATCGCGCAGTGACGAATACTAAGAGGACGTCGGAGTGCCCAGTAGGAAAGCAAGGGTTTTGAAAAGTCCGCTTTTCCTCAGAATCTCATTTCGATAAACCTCGCTGTTATTTCGGGAGAGGAGGAAGGAGAGAACATGGTTTCGTGAGTACAGCTACGAATGAGACCAGGTTTATCCTGTATGTGTGACTCAGGACTGGCTGATGCGCTGGTCAGTGCCTTCCTGGCCAGCAGGACAGCACTGCTGCCTCCGTGGATCCCATGGGGTCCAGAAAGGGCTGAGCTCCTGCTCCACCTCTGCCTTCAGCTGAAAGCACTAAGCTGCTCCTCTGAACAGCCAGCGATTTTACATTAACCCCTGAGCACTGGGTTATTTTGGAGATCTCTACGCTCCTTCCCCAGCCCCTCCTTCCCCATCCTTCTCCCCGGGACCAGCTCCATCACCTCAAAGTTGTGCCGAGGCACACGCGTGCAGTAGGGAAGAGATCGCATCAGTTTTGTTGCCGTTTTCCGTTGTAGTAAAAGACGTGGTTACAAAAACCAAAGCATGGATGAAACGGGGTAGTCAGATCGTGGGCAAAGCAGCCCAAAATCTCCACCCTCCATCTCCATTTCCCCTGGCAGGTGCCCGAAATCCTCCCGACAATTCTCCGAACTGAAATCCCACTCCTGCTGACAAAAACCTTTCGTATTTCCAATCTCCGTGACCTCCCAAAATGCGTCAACTCTGAACGCTTTCAAGTGGACTGCAAATGCTGCAGATCCTTTCTACAGCTCTTAAATTCTGAGCGATTACAACAGGGGGAAAACAGGGATGTAATCATTGCTTTAAAAATATGAGTGCTGCTCAAAAGAATTATCGGGGAGGGGGGCAATAGTCTGGAGGATGGCGTGATTCAGGACTGCTGACTTCCACTCCTCACTCATCCAAAGTCACCCAGTGAGTCAGTGGAAAAGTCATTGAAACAGTCAACAAGGGACCAACGTTCCTATTTAGGTTCCTAAATCAACAGCGTGGAAGATTTCAGCTCAAATGTATGTGTCTTAAAATCAAGAGTAGGCAGGAGGCTACATTGTAAGTCTGGAGTAAATGCCATTCTAAGCTCTGACACTTCAAATTCCAGTGCTTCTCACCCCAAATTAGCGCTAAAGGTGCAACAGCACTCGGGGAAATACATTTTCAGTCCAGACAGAAACAAGGTCCACTTATCAGGTTCTCTGCTAAAGTACTGCTCTGCAAAAATAAATTTTCCTCTGGAATACAAAACACGGACTAGACATAGCATGCCAGTCACTAGCACGCAGAAGCTGCTGTCTTGAAGCTTTGCCACCAATGGCTAATTAATTCTAGGTAACGATCGCATCACAGGGAAGCGCTATTCTGTGTGTAAGCAGAAGCTCTGTATACAACCAGTACAATGCACAAACAGAAATCACGCCTCCGAGAGCCTTTTCATTCAGAAAAGTCAGTCATCTTGAAAGAGCTACTTGCGAGAACCAGCACGGTAACCTGAAGATTAGAAGAATAAAATTCAATCTTTACCATTGTGAAAGTAATAGTAAGGGGGTTGTGCAGCGAGAGGAATTGTTCGGAGAATAAATAGCTTATCAGCTTCCGAATTAGCGGCACAGTGAAAGCAGAGATCAAGTGTGAGATCTTGCAAATCCACAGGAAGTGACTCAAGAAACTAGATCGAGTAAAACTGGAGCACGCAAGACATGTTTTCTGCTCCCCGCTGGGGCAAATATACACATGCACAACGCAAGTACATAAAAATACATCCACGTCATACGGTCAAGCTCTCAAGCATTAATCAGACAGTGATTAACACCCCGTCCTCCTCAGTGGTATATGCATTATAATGGCCTTTTAATTACATGACTGCGCCCTGGGTCCTTCATAGGGCCGTAACTCTCCCCTTTTTCTGGTGCGGTAGTAGTCGACTGCTAAAGGCCACACTCCCCACCTCACCCGCCTCGATGCTCCCGCTGACCACGGAAACTTTTGGCATGATAGATTTTAAGGATGTTAGACCTCCGTGCAACCTCAGCATCATTTGAGGGGGAAAAAAACCCCAAGAGGGATAGGATGGGTGAAAGTTTGTCACATCTGGTCTTTTACGGAACAGCAGCTGAAGACGTTCCTGCCATTTCCTCGCCCCCCACCACTTTTACTCCTGCCCTGACGCTTCCTTTCGCTGCCAGGTCAGCTTTGCCAAGATATTTATCATGCCATTCTGCAAGCCAGATCCCTGAATAACGTCCCAAAATAAAGATGTATCGCGGGGTGTTATTACCTGGGACCATTTAGCAGGTCCAGCAGCGGATGCTATCGCATCCCAACAGGGGGATGCGTTAGAACAGCCAAGGGGGGGTCTGACTGTGCTTTGCAGAGGAGCGAACGGGAGGGAAGGGGATGGGGAGGAGGCAGCATTGCCGCCCCAGTGAGCGCATCACAGGCTGCCGAGGGGGCTTGCACTCTCCCACATCACCTGGTGTTACGGCCGAACCTCCAGCAGTGACAAGGGCATTACTACACCCCTGTAATGCCACCGAAGCTGCGGGCCCTGGTACTATCACCTCCGAAGGACAGGCTGCTTCTCCCTGGAGGTAGCCTCCTGTAAACACCTCACAGCTTTCGTCAGCTCTTGCCTCCATCGCATCACTAGCAGTCCACAGAGTTTTCTCCAAGTTTCCACTTCTGTTCCTGGACGGAAAATTGACAGCGCTTTAGAAACTGAAACCCAACGGAGCAGAAACAAAATTTCCACCCCAAAAATCTCGAAGTCTAAAGACTTCAAGACTAAATCCCATGGACTAGACTTGAAAGATAAATTGTTAAGTGGCTTCCTCAGGGGTCGCAGCCACGTGAGGTGTGAACATCCCTATGCAGCGAGAGCAGGGCTGGGACACCTCCCCTCCCGCAACGGGAAAGAGATGCTGGAGCTGAGGAGCCTGCGGAGGCCAGAAGGGCAAAGGGATGTGCTTGGGTGGGACAGACAGATTTCTTCTCCCAGGATTGCCCGGTCACAGAGCAAGCAAAACCAAAACTCACTGCTGGTTATTCGACATCATGGGCCAAATTTTCTTGCCAAAAGTCAGCTGCTGTCACTCCCCCCTCTGTGGACCAAGCAGGCTTCGGGGCAGGAGAAGATGTCACGGTGTAAGCTGTGGACACACGACAAGTTGTGACAGGGTTTATGGTTACAGCCTGTTTGTCATAGCAAAAAAAGCATTTAAACCTTCAAAAAAAGCATTTAAACCTACCAAAAAAGCATTTAAACCTACAAAAAAAAGCGCG
>NW_009727240.1:471-723 GCF_000703405.1 Apaloderma vittatum | reverse complement strand
TCCACCATGTCCAGTTCCAGACATCCCATCTCATAAGTGACACCACATCCCATCCCAGTCACCACGTCCCGTCCCAGTCACCACATCCCATCCCAGTCACCACGTCCCATCCCTGCCACCACATCCCATGCCACCACCATGTGTGTCCCCTGCCACCACACCATCCTATGGATGACACCATGTCCCATCCCTGCCCCATGTCCCATCCCCGGACCAGACGTCCCCTGCCACCACGTCCCATCGCTGCCCTGT
>NW_009727240.1:0-329 GCF_000703405.1 Apaloderma vittatum | reverse complement strand
CGGCGCCCCGGGACTGAGGCCCCAGGCACATGCCTGCGCGCGTGTGAGCGTGTGTCTGCGTGTGAGCGCGGGTTCATGTACCCACCCGGCACAGGAGGGAGATCCAGCCGGGGCGGGGGTCCCTGCGGTGGGGGTCCCAGCACCACTGAGATGCAGTGACCCACAGAGGGGTCACGGCCCCATCCCATAGTCCCCACGATGTCCCTAGTCCCTCCCAGCCCCATGAGAGCCCCGGCCCCTCCGTGGTGGCTCTGAGTCTGGAGTGTGCTGAGGACATCCCCTCGGTTGGGCACAACAGGCTGGAGGGGGCTGCACCGCCCCCCCCCGCC
>NW_009727239.1:0-271 GCF_000703405.1 Apaloderma vittatum | reverse complement strand
TCCTCTCCCTGCGCCAGCGAGGCCGATGCTGAAAGCTCCCCACCAGGGCACGGTGTGGCCCCCCTCAGCCTGCGAACAAGCACCTGGAGCAGCCCCAAACACACAGGACAGCTTCCCCAGCTCATCCCAAGCCCCTCAAGCAGAGAGCACCATCGCGACATCTGCAGGAGCGGTCCCCTACGATAGCAAAGATGCCCAAACGCACCACTCTCTGCAAAGCTCTTCCAAAACCACATTGAAACATTCCTTTTTTTTTTCCTTCTTCCACCTC
>NW_009727238.1:4175-4876 GCF_000703405.1 Apaloderma vittatum | reverse complement strand
AAACGAGATAAACGTTCATCTCGCCGCTGCTTCCGAGGGTGCAGGAGTGGGAGAGGGCAGCGCCTGGGCAATGGGTGGGTGGGAATCCCGCGAGCACAGGAGGTAGGATTCAGGCAGAGGTGGGGACCTGGTGACACCGAGCAAAGACAAAGAAAAAGCTTCGGCCGAGCCCGCACAGACCACGGGCGTCCCACGTGCTCCCTGGCCCGGCGTTACCCCCCTGCGCTCTCTGTGCGTGTTTCTTTTCCAAAGCCGACGCAGCGGAGGAGGGAGATGCTGTTCGTTCCCCCCAGCCAGGTAGTCGTCTGCGTGGAGACTTGGAGTCCGGCTCCGCTTTGTGGGTATTCATTGAGCATTTCGAAAGCTATTAAGGGCCTCAAAGAGTCTACACGTCTTGGATTCTGTTTTGTTGTTGTTTCGGGGGTTTATATTTATTTATTTATTTTACGCAGCACTATATGAGAGGGAGAGAGAAAGCCTGAGCACGGGGAGTCTAATCAAAGAGATTTTCTGAGGCCTCATTAACTCTCTAAAAGAGGATGTGGAGACCAGACCCCTGCTCTCTGGAATATCATGGCATTTACTGGCACAAATTAACATTCAGGCAGAACCACTTAGCAAATTACTTCCTAATCACCCTCCACCCCCTGCTGCCCTGACCAGAGGGGAAGGGAGAGCTGGCACCTTCGCTCTCTGGCCGG
>NW_009727238.1:3736-4151 GCF_000703405.1 Apaloderma vittatum | reverse complement strand
TCCTCCCTTCCCCTACAACGATCCCCTCTGCCCCCTCCAGAGCCCCGCCGCATCTGCTCGGTTGGACCGTGGGCAGGGTGTCTGGATTTCCAACCCGAAACCGCCCGGTTCCGAGCTGGACAATCTCCAGATTCAGCTCCCTGTGACCTCGGAAGGCTCCCGTGCCATCAAACCGGCGTCGTGGAGCGGCCCCGAGTCCCGCCCCGCGGGTGGCTTCAGCGCGGCTCCAGCCATCGCTGGTGCCAGAGAGATGGGAGCGGTGGGGGCTTAAGTGGTCTGGATGTGACGGTTTATTAACTCATCCTTCCTGGAGGACCGGTGTCTGTCTTTTCTCTCCAGCGTTGGTCTCTGCAGAGCTGTGGGCAAGGCTGGGATGAGGGGACGGTGTCCAAATCTTCTGGGTTTAGAATGCCCA
>NW_009727238.1:3391-3725 GCF_000703405.1 Apaloderma vittatum | reverse complement strand
CCCCCCGCCATGACAGTCTTTTATTTGCTGTTACCTGGTCAGGTTTGATAAAACCATTGTATTATTTTTCCTTTACGGTCCTTCCCCCGTACCCATCTCCCTCTCTCCTTCTCTGCCGCAGTGCTACCGGGACTTGGCGCTGGTGAGCCGAGACGGCATGAACATCGTCCTCAACAAGATCAACCACATTCTCATGGAGAAGTACTTGAAGCTGCAGGACACTTGTCGGACCCAGGTGAGGAGAATATCTTCTCCCCAGTGTCACCCCTTTCCCAAGCAGAGGATGAGCAAGTTGGGGGGGTGGGAGCTCTTTTGCTCTGCGTTAAGGACTCCC
>NW_009727238.1:2632-3071 GCF_000703405.1 Apaloderma vittatum | reverse complement strand
GGCCCTGAGCCTGCCCCAACCTGCCTGGTGAGGGAAATCCCTCCAGAGGATAAGCCTTCCGAGAGTCTGTTGCTCCCGCCAACCTCTGAATCACAGAGCCAGGAGGCTTCTGGCGAAGACTGGAGCGACCAGGAAGTGTCCTGGGTCCCGTTGCTGCCAGCTTTCGCCCCGTAGCGCTGCACGAAAGCGCCACGATTGGCCTTGATCCCCGCTCTGACCGCTGGGATGGCAAGAGCCATGCACGCGGCTCTTCTGGAGCTCATCCGAACAGGAGGCTGCTTCGCCCCACGGGAAGTCGGCTCCTCCAGGGAGCCCGTGGTGGCCTGGAACGGGTTCCCCCCAAGCTCTCGGCGCTAGCACCCCGTGCACGCACACGCCTTTCCGGATTCACAGGAATGGTGCCTCTTCCGTGTTCTCTGCTCAGCGCTGGTGCGGGCCG
>NW_009727238.1:773-2432 GCF_000703405.1 Apaloderma vittatum | reverse complement strand
CCCGCCCCGGCCCTGTTGTCTCAACGTAAACACAAAACATTTTAGAAAGCAGTGGTGAAGGCATCCCTTGTTTCCCCTTGGTTGCACCTCCCCGCTTGGGGCCCCTTCTGTTTTGGAAGGATGCCACCGTCTCACTTCTTCGCCGTTTTTACGATGCCGTATATTGTTGTGCTCCCATTGTTCTTGGCTTGCCTGCTTTAGGCGTTTTCTGCGCCCCGTGAGCAGGAGCCCCGCTCCGCTCCCAGCGACGTCGGCCAAAGGCTCCGGCTGTCGTGCTGAGGGCGAGACACCGACACCTGCCCTTCGTAGGAGAGTTCGGGCGTTCTTTGCCGGCGCTGTTTCCCTTTCCAGGCTCAGCAGCTGCAAATGTTTTCTCTTTCCCAGCTGCTGAATCGTATCCCTTTCTGGCTTTTCCTTCGTTTCCCAGACGGATAATTACTGACTCCATATGACCCCCTTTTGCAAGAGGGCTTTTGCAGCAAAGACCCCCCTGATCCCTGAACTGAAAGGCACGAGCATCTCAAATGTGGCGTATCCAGGATCGGCCGAGCACGTGTGTGTGCTCTGGGCAGGGAGCAAACTCCTCCGTTCGCTTAAACTGGGGATGCTGGGACTGAAGCGGTCGGCAAGAACCTCATCTGACTGGTTTTCCCCTCTTGCTCTTTGGCTTTCAGGTGGGGATGTGACGGCAAAGAACATCTGGCTGGCCGAGAATGTCCTGGAGATCCTGACGGAGCAAAGGTATGGCAGTTGGGGAGGTGCTGGCGAAGCCCTCCCTGTCCCTTTTGCCGTGTTCCCAAGCGTATTTTCAAGCCACGATGTGAATTTTAGGCTCTCGGAGCCCTCTTTGCTGTGGGGAGAGTGTCTTGAAGACAAACAAACTCCTCTGCAGGGTTTGGAGAGGGGGCTGAGTGTCAAATAAGATGGATCTGCCCAAGCTGATGCCTCTCCCCGAGCCGTGTCCGAGGACACTGCTCTTCCCAAAATATTCGGCACCCGGATAGGTGGTCACTTCGATGCCATCGAGGCGAGAGGCTGAGGAGCACGCGTGGCTCCGGAGCAGCAACCCAGGAATATTTTCTTCCTGAGTTTCCCCGAGCTGCGGGGGAGGTGTTCCTTTTCGGAGGAGTAGGACGGAGTTAATTGCCCAAAAAGCTTCCTGTGTTTAAACAGCTCCTGCTTCGTCAGGGCTGCAACTTTAATTTGTTGTGGCCGGGGCCATCTGGGAGGTATTGTCCTATAGCACGCGTGGCTCCGGAGCAGCAACCCAGGAATATTTTCTTCCTGAGTTTCCCCGAGCTGCGGGGGAGGTGTTCCTTTTCGGAGGAGTAGGACGGAGTTAATTGCCCAAAAAGCTTCCTGTGTTTAAACAGCTCCTGCTTCGTCAGGGCTGCAACTTTAATTTGTTGTGGCCGGGGCCATCTGGGAGGTATTGTCCTATGGGCTCTGCATTGTCCTGTGTTGGCAAAGCAGCCGCTAATTGATGATAAGCAGAATTCCTAGCTGCAGCCCAGTCATTATTTTTAAACAGCCGAGAGCTTTTCACCGGAGCTGCTCTCTGTAACGGTAGCGATTCTCCCCAAATCGCTTGTTACCGCGGTGAACAATCCGGTTGTTAAAGCGTTCAGCTGACAGCCCCGGTGATTTTTGTTCCCGGAA
>NW_009727238.1:0-535 GCF_000703405.1 Apaloderma vittatum | reverse complement strand
CACCAAAGCGTCTCGTCTTTCGAGCAAACAGCTGGGCCGGGGGAGAAATAGCAACTTCTTGGTGGCTGGAAAAATGCTCTGCGCACCCAGTAATGGCTGAGCTTTGTCACTTGAGGAGGGGGGTTTATCAGAGGAGCAGACGCGAGAGGGAAGGTATCGCCAGAACGTCAGCCCCGTGTCCTGCAGCAGCGCAGAAACTGCCTGAGCGTGAGGAGAGCTGAGGCTTGGAAGCGAGCCCAAGGGAGAACCTGGGCTCTTCGCTGGGATTTATGCGCTTTGATTAGGGGAAAGCCAGAACTTTAATTAAAGCCACGCATGCGAAGATCTGATGCCGTGCTCAGGGTGTCAGAGTGCTTGTTTTAATTAAAAACACTCCCAGCAAAGCTGCTTCCCAAGCACTGCCCGCCTCGGAGAGGAGGCAAGCGCGCTGCCTCTTGAAAGCCGGGTGTTAATTTAGCTCCTCGCTGCTAATGGCGGCACGAGCGCGACGTTTCCTCCGAGCGTTTTCATTTCCTCTGCCTGTCGGATCGATGAA
>NW_009727237.1:412-8929 GCF_000703405.1 Apaloderma vittatum | reverse complement strand
CGTCTCATCTTCCCTTTTATTGCATTTGAAAAAAAACCAAAAACCCAACCAAAAAAGCCCAACAAACCAACAAAATTATCTTTTTTTTCCCCTCCTTTCCTTTTCTTTTAAAAAATGCCATTTTATAGAAGGGCCACGTGGGATAACATCAAAAAATCTTTACTCGTTTTTTTTCTCTCCCCACTTTTTCGATAAGCGTTGCGGCCCAATGTACACAAGTCACGCGTTTGGCTTCCCCCACCCACCCCTCGCCTCGCTCGCCAACACATAAAAGGCTTTTTATATAAAAACGATCCCCTACCGCCAATGAGATAAATACGAAAAACTTGGCTGCGAGCACACAGAAGGATTTTTGTCCTGAATTCCTAAACACAAAAGGTGACGGGGAAAAGCTGTTTGATAGAAACAGAGGAAGCCGACACGACGTCGAGGTCCCGAGGGTCCCCGTGGGGAAAATTCTCCTCCACGGTTCACCCCAGAGAGCGCACGGACTGAGGCAAAAAAATAATTATAATTAAAAAAATTATCTTGGATCCAAGGTGAAAACCAATCCATTCCGAATCAGAATGGGATTTCAGGACAAAAAGAGAGGCCACGACGCCCTTTCTTTACTCTCTGACTTTATTGGTGTTAATTTAGCCCGTTCCCAGGAGGCGAGTGGTGTCAGGAATCATTTGATTTTCCTCTCCAGGGCCAGGCTATCGTGCAGCTTGGACACCTCGGGCTCGTAGGCCTCCATGACTAACGTCCCGTTGTTATCAAAGAATTTCGCGATGGATTTGGTGAACTCGGCTTCCCTCTGCTGTTTGGTTTTCCCGCTGATGAAAGTCAGCTTCAGGGTGTACTTGTCGTCGAACCTGCGGGAAGGGCGGAGAGATTTCAGGGCGGGATTGAAGGCTACAACGTGCAGGAGTTAACGACGACACAATTAAAGATTCTGACACTCTGCAATTAATTTTCCTCCTCCCCATTTAAGAGGAGTGAAACGCCACCAGGTCGCTGCGTGGCGCTGCTCCCATTCCCGGCGTGAAACGGACTCAGAGATGTAAAAAATAAAGGAAAATATCTCAGGAAATCCCATGAGATTGCCAATGTCACCGATGCACCAGTATTTACCCCCTACTCCTGTTTGTTTTTTTTTTAGTGCCCCCAAATGCCGCTTTTCTGCCCCGCCCCGGCGAACGACACCTTTTGAGACTGGAGGAGAGTTGCCAAACGTCGTCGGGGTCCATCCCTGCTGGGTCTTTTCTGTGAGCCACGAGGAAAATACTCTTTTCTTTGTATGAGGTATAGATGGTGAGGATTCCCATCATCACAAAATAGGTGCGAAAGGAGTTAAGGAAAAGTTCAAAGTTGCAATTAGGAGTCGAAATCGGGCAGAGGAATTGCCTGGATCTCCCTCACGACATTTCTCATTCCAAGCAGGATGCTTGGCTGATGTCTCATTAAAGCGAGAAATTAAATAATTGGGGCACTTGATTAAATATTTGCTGTTACACAAGAGCATTAAACCGCTGCCTGGAAGCGGTGAGGAAAAAAGTAACTCCCTACGAGCGTTCCTGAAAGGGATTTCTTTGGCCACACAAAACACTCGTGAAACCACGAAATCCCAACGAAATACTGATTTTTGCTAAATTTTTGGAGCGACGTCCGTTGGGAGAAAGCAGGAAAACACAAGACCAAATGAGCCGCAGGATTAATTGCCGTGCGTTCCTCGACTAAGCAATTAACCTTCCTCATTTTTGGAATTAAAAGTGCCGCAAGATGGATTATCTCAGCTTTTGTGCTGAAAGCCAGCCCGAACTGTAGCATGGAACAACAAAATCACGCAACGATTCCAGTGCGGTGATTTCCAGGCCGGCAATAATTTTCCAGGCTACCAGTTCATGCTGCCTCACTGGTACCATCCAAAATCACCCCTGAAATTGGGCCCTAGGGCGGCTTTTGGGGAGCACTGCTCATCCGTCCCATCAATTTCTGTCGTAAAACCTCCGGGGGTGTCTGTCTCACTAGAGGACCTGCAGAGCAAGCAGAGCTGGGGAAAAAAAACCCCAAGAAAACCACGGGGCTGCGCGGGAATACTGGAAACGTGACGGTTGACTCCGAAATGGACTGACATCGAAACATTTCAACCCCGATTTGTAGCGCTACCCTCCTAAACTCTGCTCTTCTTTGGCGGAGGCGCTAGCAAGAATTATCTCCCTTTTACTCTTTGCTGTCAGTACCTGAGCTGTTATATTAGGAAAGAGAATGTCTCTGTAACCAAACTCTGGGTAGAATTAAAAAATAACCAACAAATCACCACCTAAAACACAAAACTACTCCCTGAAGCTTTCAAGGGCTGATCTTCAGTTTGAGTTTAACACGTCTGCACAGTCGGAGATTTGAGAAATCGGCCCGCCGCGGTCGGGAGCCCGGAGAGGAGCAGATCAGGCTCCTCTGATATGAGCTGTATCGCTCTCCGGGCCGCTGCACTGCTGCAAGTGAGGCTGGACCCCCTCCTCAGATCACCCAAATTTAGGTAATTTACACCCAGACAGGCAGGAATTTTGCCATCATGTGAAAACGGTTTGATTGTCAGCTGATTTCCACACCACAGGCAGTAAAATAGCCAGAAGAAGGGTTTTCTTATGCTTTAGGGGGAGAATAAAACCCTTTTGGTGTAAAGGAGACAACACCCGTAAAGGATATGAGACAACACAAAAGGCAAGAACAGGTTTGGATTCAGGGAAGGGGTGTAGGTAATCCCAAATCAAAGCTATGATCGCAAAGAGACAAGAGATCGTGCAGATGATGAGGCGGCCGTCGATCAAACGGAAATTCTCAACGTACTTGTACTTCTCCAGGAGGACCTGCGGGAGAAAACACGCAGCCGAGTTTATTTTGTGCCTTTCCTGAACAGGAAAAAACGGTTCTGGGAAGGATTTAGATGAAACAATCATGATTACATGGGTAAACTGACCCAAAACTTTATGCAGAATTAATGTCTGCATCAGGTGTTGGAATAATTGTGATAATCTAAACACAAACGCTGCTGTAGCCAGGGGAAGCACAAGAGACACCACAAAACCAGCACAGATCGGGCCCTTCAGAAAAAAAAATCAATCTCAAAAAAGTTTTCCGAGTTTTGAAACCCAGCGTGGAAACGTAAGAAACCAAAGCGTTTCCTCAAGAGGGAGGAAACAGCGGTGGCAGAACGTACCTTTTTGGCAGAATCGTCCAAAGAATTTTTCACGGCCGAACCGTCCCATTTGTCGATTTTTACCGGCTTGTCATCGATCTTCCACTGCAACGGAAACCGAACGGAGTTAGGAGAGTCTGGCGCAGGTTTGCCTTCTCGTTTAATGCGCTTGTTCCCGTTGTGAGCGCAAAAGAGAGGAGGCGACCCAGGAAACAGCTGCCTCTTTGGGAAAACCTGACCAGGGACGGAGGGGAAAAGCCAAAAAGCCTCCTCACCGAAAGCTAACTCAGCACCGACGTACTCCTTACCCTCACAGCTTTAAGCCGACACATCTTGTCACAGGACCTGGGGATATTTGGCGAAGTGACTTTTTACACTGGTTTTATTGGAATTTGGATGCTGCGTTTGCTGCTCCCGCAGAAAAGCATCAGCTACGACTTAATTCTTTCCTCAGAAGCGGGTCCTTCACCAAGAACGGATCTCAGATGCACCGGTTCAGCTTTTCAAAGGGGTTAATCTTCCCCTGAATTACTGTTATTTTTCGGCGATGCTGCTCCTTTTTGCCGCAGTTGGACACGGGAGGTTGAGCCCTGTGTATTTTAAGTCATCGATTCTTTCAGTTGAGAGACCGAAGCTCAAACTTCAGCTGCCATTAGAAGCAATTCTCAGCTTGGCCCTCGCGTTATTTCCTGCTCCTGAAAGCTCACGTCTTGGATTTACCTGCCAGAAGAGCTCATTTCCCTTCTCCCGCAGGAACAAAATCATTTTAAAGATGTAAAACCCGACCTACATCCCCTACGCTTGCGCATGGAGAAGGCTGATTCTCTCTCGGGCTCTCGTGTGCAGGCAGCAGCTGCTTTGCAAGGGACAAAACCAGTCAGAAGCTTTCAAAAGTCACAGACAACTGTTCTCACACCAGTGTAAGTTACACAATATTTTAGGCAGTTGCCTTTTTTGTAGGCCCATTTTTTTCCTAGGGTTAAGTAGCACACATGACAACTGAAAGCCAAACCCATGAAAGAACAGAGAAGAATTCTTTGAACTATTTACTTTACCCTACAAAAGCCATCTACAAGAGTTTTATTTCTTACTCTATGGATTTCCCAAAGATTAAGGTATCAAAAGCTAGACTAGGGAGAAGAAAACAGTAACTTTTTTCCCCAGTTAGGGAACTGGAAATCAGAAGTCTTGAAGTAAAAACGCCAACACCAATCCCTCTTTGCCTCGTCCCAGAGATAAATCCAAAAAGCTTTCAGAAATCCAGTCAGACTTGACCTCACCGCGCCCCGGCACGGCCTCCGTTTCTTGCGAGGGAGCGGAAGGAAAGTCAGCAAGCCCGTCGACGTGGAACCGTAACTCTGCTTTGCAAACCCCTGAACCAGAGCCCCTTCCTGAAACAGCACCAGCTCCTCCTGCTGCAGATTTATTCTGCCCTTCTGTATAGTTGTGATTTTTTTTTTCCTTATCTGAAGTAAAAAAAATATCCAGGCAAGTATTTCGACCACCAGTTTTCCACATTTCTAGGGCTAACCCAAGTATAAAATACGACAGCGTTCTCCAGCTTGTTCCTCCAGTAAGAATCCAGAGATATCAAGTGATATTTTTGTGAAAAGCTTCATAATTCAATATTGGAGTATTTGTTTCCAGCAACGGAGTGGGTTACCTGGTGTAAAAGCACAATGCATCTATCTCACCGTCAACGCTCGAGTGTTTTAATCAATCTTATTAAGCCTGGGTTTTCTTCCTAAAGCCCAAGAGGATGGAGACAAGGCTATAACTTCTCCTCCTCCTGAATAAAGCCAACAGCTTTCTAGATATATTTGAATACAGAATAATGGGAAAACACCAACGAGAATATCTTGGGAATCAAGAACTAGCTGAAAATGAAGCCACACTTAAGAAAAAATAAATTAATGTTTTAAAGCTATTTTATAAGCGCTCTGGAAACCAGCCCTGCTAACACTTCACTTGCAGAAGGGGTTTGCACAGCACGAAACGTCAGTGCCTAAAATGAGCTGAACCCGTGACAGAGCAAGAACAGAATTCTTGCTTGTCCCGAACCACCTGACACTGGAATTGCCCGAAAACATCAGTGATATTTAACCAACCTCTAACAGAGAACCAGCACTTTGTGGGGCAGATATAAAGGCCACATGACGTAGTTTTTGAAATAAACAGTAACAGCCTGATCGTCTCAGGGTGGTTCATGTCAGAAGGAACCTCATGACGGGGACACATCTGTGGTTTGGGACTTCGGCTGGCGAGAAGCTTTCGCCCTCCCTTTACCTCCAACATCAACGCTCCCTGGTAACGCGGTAAGAGAAGTAACTGTGATGCTGCCGCTTCTCTTACTTCTTCCAGGCCGATCCACAGGAGCAAAGAGCCCAGAACAGGCCACGCTGCCACCTGGAGCGGCAGAACTCCGCAGAGAAGAAGCTCCAAGGAAACAGCTGACATCTACCTACCTCTGCGTCCAGATGTGCACAGAAATGCACCCACATCTGGTCACCGATGTCCATAGATCAGTGCAAACGTGGGCTAAACCTCTGACTAATGGCTCAGCCTCAAAGAGATGTGAAGATTTGGCCTCTCACAAGCGCTCAAAAAGAGGGCAAAAGCTCTGTCCTCTCTTGGGTCCACACAACAGCCCTGCCTGGGGCAGCGGCGAGGGAAGGCGAAGCTGCACCGATGCCCCGTGGAGCCTGGCAGATGCCAACATTGTCTGCTCGTCCACTTAGTGGACGGTATTTTTCAACCAGTTACTCATTTTGAGCACTTTTGGGTACAAGCTCCAAAGGTTTCAAAAGAAAAAAAGCTCAGATTTTGCTTCCAGCTTGCTAGAGGGAAAAGAACCCCAAAACGGAACAGCCAGTTCAAACACTTGGCTGTTTGCAGCCAGGTAAAGGTGCTGCCTTGCAGCTGGGCTGCAGCAGGGGAGGGTTCTGCTGGTAGCTCTGAAAAAAAAAAAAGAAAAGGCGGAGAGGGGAGAGCAAAAACAAACGTTTGCTTTCACAGCAGACACTGCAGGATCCCAGCGCTCGCATTGCTCGTTTGTCAACCTTTGCTGAAATCCCTTCACAAAGCTGTCTCATAAGCAGGAGCTACAGAAAAATCCTACGGGAGAAAGTATAAGATGTTCATGTCTCAGAAGAAAGACAGGGCACAAACTTAGCCTTTTTTTTACCCCTGCCTCTTTCCTTCTGCCGCTACCGTCAGCCTCACATCATGTCCCATTTTAGCTTGCAACACCTTCTGGGTAGCTAGTCTGTCTCTTCAAATATTGCTCTGAAGTTTACAGCGTGCTTTGGGTGTTACAAACAGAACTGATCAAGTTCTTGCTCCTGCAAGAAGAGCACAGTGTAGATTAGATAAACTCTTCCAGGGGATAAACATTTCTAACTTGTGTTTTCTGTTGCAAGTTTGAAAAGAAAGTAAATTCCCGTCTCTAAAACCTAAAATCAGTAACTTCTCAAACAGACACACAACGCGGCAACTGCGGGAGGTTGGAGGAGCCTCAGCAGGTGACACACATCGGCTCCCTCGAGGCCCTCAGGAGAAGTGGCAGCTGATCATCTTCTCCTGCAGGACAGAGCAGCAAGTCCCAAACCATAGGTTCTCCACTCCCCCCGCCAAATTCTAAAATACCGGTGGCACTGCACACCGCGAGCCTGGCAGCAGCAGGATTTGCAAGCGGCAGAGTCCAGGGACACCTTGCTGCACATCACTTCCTTCCCTCTTCCTTTTGAGTTTGCTACAACTTCAGCTTGTCAGCGTGGCCTTTCCCAGCTCTGATGAGCTCAGCCTCTGCCTCGGAGGAAGCAATTCTGAACCTCAACCTCCCCAAAACACCCGGGCTGCCTGGCTGTACTCACAGGCAACTCCCGCTGGTACCAGTGAGCTCCTTCTAGGGCACAGAGGCGGAAAGCAGTCGCGGCAGTTGGTGCTCAGGAAGTGGTTTTTAAGTCGTGGCGCTTGCAAAACCTTCGAAAGTTTCGTTCCAGCAGCAGCAGAAAGCGATTCATAACTTAGCGTCATGAAATCTCAAAGAGTTTCCAAGGACCATTGCCACTGCTGCACACCAGTTTGTAGGGAGCGAGCGTGAACTCGCAGGCGGTCCTGGTTAAATAGGAAGAGGTCAGGAGGAGCTACCTCATCATCACAAACACCGGGAGAACATGAGAAGGGCGAAAAATACGATAGTTAAACTATAAATCTCCCTAAAATGAGGCAGCTGAAACACAAATCTTCGTAAAGATTTCGCTCACTAGGAAAGTAGGAAAAGAAAGGCTAAGCAAGCAACCCATCCTATGATTCTAAAGCCTCGCTGATAACCCGTTATCTCCCTGTTTGAGAAAAGCTTGAGGAAATTATGGGCCTAACGCCACGATTCTTCAGGTAAGAGCCCAGCAATATACACACCGGTTCACAGAAATCACCAGATTTCATTTAAGTCATCCAGAGGGAGGAAACAGATCAGCACAGAGGCAGAGGAAAGAAAAGACAGAATATGATCAGGTGTGTGGATTTACTTCAGGTAGAAGCTCTGCTGAAACGATTCAATGGTTTCTCGCAAAGGATTCAGCTCCCACATCAACATTTCCCTGCCCAACAGCTCCTTTTCCTTCCAAAATAACAACCCCACAGCACCCATAGGTGTCAAGAGGAGCAGGAACGCCTCGAGAGCATAACGCTTCCCTGCAAAGCGCTGCCATTTCAAACCCAAAAGCTGAGCACAGGAAGGCACCGAGAAACATTTCGTTTAAACAACCTCCCCTAGAAGCGTTCGTTCAACAAGTTAATCCCCTGTGCTAAAGGAAAAACACCACATTCTCAGGGATGATTGAATGGGGGGCCCAGAGAAGCTGTGGCAGTCACAGAATCACAGATTTTTAGGGGTTTGAAGGGACCTTTAGAGATCATCTCGCCCAACCCCCCTGCCAGAGCAGGGTCACCCAGGGCAGCCCCACAGGAACGCGTCCAGGCGGGTTGGAAAGTCTCCAGAGCAGGAGACTCCACACCCTCTCTGGGCAGCCTGGGCCAGGGCTCCGGCACCCGCACAGCCAACAAGTTTCTCCTCACGTTGAGCTGGAACTTCCCATGGTCTAACTCAAACCCATTATTCCTTGTTCCATTGCTGGGCACCGCTGAGCAGAGATTGTCCCCTTCCCCTTGACCCCCACCCCTCAGATATTTCTCTACGTTCATAAATCCCCTCTCAGCCGTCTCCTTTCCAGGCTGAACAGCCCCAGGTCTCTCCGTGTCTCTTCCCAGCAGAGATGTTCAGTCCCTTGATCCCCCTCGAAGCTGCCTCCCTGGGACTGTCAATGGCCGGGCTG
>NW_009727237.1:0-323 GCF_000703405.1 Apaloderma vittatum | reverse complement strand
ATTCCGTGATTCTATGATTTAATCTCCAGCAGCTGCAAAAGGCGAAGCCTCTGAGAAGGGACCGTGCTGAAAAGTAAAAATCACTGAACTGAAATTGGTTGTTTACCTCAAACCAGGACAGAAATCTATACTCTCTAGAGATCATGAACATACAGATATCAATGATAATCGATTTTTTTTTCCAGTCGCAGTCAGGTGTATTTTGAAGTTCAGCGAAAGATGACAAACGCAGCACTCCGAAGATAAACTCTCTTGCACACAGAGATACAGACACAACTCTTTCCATCCTCTTGTGAAAAAACCAAACAATCAACCTACAAAAA
>NW_009727236.1:5208-5735 GCF_000703405.1 Apaloderma vittatum | reverse complement strand
TCCCCCCAGTGCCCCTGGGTTAAGATTCTTTAATGGCCTTAATCACCAGTTCATTTACAAGAGTCACTTTCCCCACCGCTGCCGTCCCCCAGCATGGGAATAACATCTGCTACCCCACATTGCCCCTATAAACCGCTCCTATTTCACATCACAAAAAATATACAGGGCATTAAACTAGGTACATTTTATAGGGGAACTGTCAAGCAGCTTAAATCCAGGCTCTGACCTACTTAAAAGTTGTCCTAATCAGGGGAGGCATGTGTGTGTGTGTGTGCTGAGTTCACATCTCCACTTCCATGTGTCACCCTGGCGCTAAGAAATGAAAATGGAAATTATTTACAGAACGGAGGAGTCACATTGCAGCAGACGAGGAGACAGGAGAGCCGTGCAGGGAGGGGACACCCAGGAACATCCACGGGTTTTGCCTTGCTTCACGGCTGCACCTCCTGGGCCAGGGTGCCCAGGACAGAACCAGCACCCCTTTGCAGGGGACCAGGCTTTTCCTGCACCTCGGGGAGCATCCCAAG
>NW_009727236.1:4156-4918 GCF_000703405.1 Apaloderma vittatum | reverse complement strand
CCCGCCTGCCCGCAGGGTGCTGATTCAGTCTGCCAGGACCGTGCGCCCGGCTGTGCCGTGAGTCACGGGGCGAGGAGCAGGCACCCGCCCTGGCGCGTGGGAGCGGGGGTCCCAGCACCACCTGGGCTCCCAGGCATAGCCCCGGGTGGGATGGAGCTCCTGGGCATCCCCCCAGGTGGGATGGAGCACCAGGCGCTGCGCATCGCTGCGGTGACCACACAGAGTTAAAAATGTTTATCTGCATGTCAGGGCAGGGGATCCACTGTGGACAGTGTCGGGAATTAAAACATTCCCGAGGCCAAATCCTGTTTCCGTGTAGCTGCTCTGTGTCACGCAGGGAAGAGCAGCACCCATCCTGGGAAGAGCAGCACCCAGCAGCCCGCGAGCCCTCGCCTGTGCCCTGGCCACGGAGGTAAATCCTTCAGCTAGGACATGGTGTTATCCTTGACCGTACTGCAGCTCGCCTGTGCTCACCCTTGTTTCCCACTCACAGAGGGGTTTGGATAAAATAACAAGGACCCTTGTCTCCCACTCACAGAGGTGTTTGGATAAAATAACAGGAGCTGGGAAAAGTGGAGCTTCACCTCCATGGGGAAAGGACCAAACCAAAGTGCCACCCCGCGGTCCTGCCCCCAGTTTTGCCCAGGGGCTTTCCCTCATTTCTTCCCCCTTGCCTCCCTTTGCTCCTGTTTTTCCTATTTCCCTCCCACCACCTGCCCAGACTTCCAGGTTTGCCAGCCCGGGGGTGTCCGGCTCTGGCTG
>NW_009727236.1:2482-4144 GCF_000703405.1 Apaloderma vittatum | reverse complement strand
GGCTGCTCAGGGGAGCGAGGTGCTGCCTCCTGCATCCTCCAGGGCTGCTCGTTCCTGCCCTTGGCCACGGAGTGGGACATCGGGGCTGGAGACATCAAAGGGGCTGCTTTAATGGGGGTCTGAGTGTCTGGGGGTAGTGCCCAGCGTATCTGCTGCTTCCCACTCCCGCCGCCGGGCACTCAGTCCCTAATTAAACTGTGCGCAGCATTCCTTCCCCATCGCACCTCGTAAACCTGAGGAACCCACAGAAAACCGGGGGCTGTGTTGCTGCAAGGATAATGATCGCGGGGGCTGCTGAGACCCTGCCAGGGAAAGTGAGACCTGGGGGGGGACGTGTGTGTGTGTGTGTGTGTGCTCCTTTCTGTGCCAGTCACTTTGCGTTGGCATATGTGCAAATAAGCGGTAATCTGCCATAACGAGGGGGAAAAAACTAAATAGGAGATTTGCAAACATGCCATGGCTGCCGGGGGATGTGTGATGGAGGTGTGAGCTGCGCGGGGCGGGCTGCTCGCGGTGGTACGCAGAGCTGGACTCTGCCACAAAAACTTTGCTGCTGGGGGCTCCCTGAGCAGGGAGAGCCCATCACCGTGGTTTCTGTTCTGTCTGCTCTTGCTGCCAGGATCAAACCCAGGAATAGGGCAATTCTTGGTACCCCAGGGGTGTTGGATGTTGGGGGTTCACAGGAGATTATAAAGTGGGGATTGTAAAAGTGCTTCTGTAAAGTGGACTCAAACTCATAGAATCAAAATATTCCATTTCAGAGGCTTGATATAGACCAGGAAACCCTGGATCCCTCCCGCTCTCTGCCGACCCGCGGGAGCCAGAGAGTTTCTCCCAAGCTGCAGTTTGCACCTTAGTCCAGAGGATCCCGGTGTGTCCCACTGCCCTCCCAGCTCCAGGCAGGACGAGCTTTGGCTGATGCTCAGCCAGGTCCACCGTCCCCCTTTAATGTGTTTTACACATGTGACGAATATCAGAGGAATTTGGTTTTTAAAGCCTGATTTGATTGAAATCGCACACAAACCGGACTCACGCTTGGGGCCTTCCTGTAAGTTATTATTATTTTTTTCATTTTGGGGGAAGATTATGTTTCTTAGGCAAACAGGAAAAACAATGGGGATAAGAAAGGCGCTGTTTGTTTCTTTAGCTTAGAGCTCGATCTTGGAGCGGTTCCCTGCAGCGGAGGGGCGCCCCGGCAGCGGGGGCGGGCCCTGCCGATGTGCAAAGGGCTGGCTCAGGGTCACGCTGCTGTCCCCTAAATACAGGGGACCTTGTGAGGACACAAACACAGCAGAAAGAGCTTCCCCAGGCAGGCGCTTTGGTTTCTTGGAGACACAAAGTTGTCAAAGCCCCGCACACGGAGGCGTGAGGGGGAATAACTGCTGGTGATGGGGGCGTGTGAGCACAACGGACACGCAATCCACCCTCGTGCCCTCCGCCCTCCCCTCACAGCGCGATGCTCGGACCCCGTGCTCCCTGTGGCGAGGACGTGCCCCCAAACCAGCTGCATCTGCAAGACCATCCCAGTTACTTAGGCACGCAGGCAGGAGGGATGGAGCCCGCGGGGCACCCAGGGGAGGTATTTTCCTCTCTTCCTCCTCCTTTGGAGGAAGAGGAGGAGGAGGAATGGGTGGATGGAGCTGCTGGAGGGTCTGCCGGGGT
>NW_009727236.1:0-2425 GCF_000703405.1 Apaloderma vittatum | reverse complement strand
GGAGCCCCTCTCGGTGGGAACGAGGAGGCATTTGCAGGTCATTCCAGCATGTGTCCCAGTCAAATATTTGTCTAGTTAATAAATATATTGTTGGGGTTTTGGTGGGTTTTTTTTTCAGTGAGGAAATGAGGAGACTGCAAAGAAAAATAATAAAAGGCCTTTCTTGTGCAGCCCAGCTTGGTAAGAACCCGGATCGGGCCCTCCGCCTTCTCCTTGGCCCTCACGCTATAAGAAACCCTGCTGCGGATTTCACAACGGCGTGATTGACAAGATTAGAAATTATCTCCCCCTCTCTCTACATATAAGGTTACTGCCGCTCCAGGCACAGTGTGAAATTCCCCTTGCCGGAGCTCATTAAATGGGTCAATGGACGCGTTCCAGCTTCTCTGCAGTTCACAAAGGGCTGAGTCCTGGCCACCCCACCAAACCCTGTCCCAGGCTGTTGACGAGTAAGTGCTTCCATATGGCTCACCTCAGCATCTCCAGAAAGATAACAGCGAGCTAATGGCTTGCAGATTCCACGGATGCTCGTCGTCGTGGAGGGACCGGGGGCTGTGTTCAATCACAGCTGATTGGGACCGAGGGGACCCGTGGGCTCCCCGCCAGCCTTCATCCCCCACAGACCTTCCCCTCGGGCTGGGGGGCACTGGGAAAGGGCAGCGTGTTCACACAGCCCTGGAACTGGGGGCAGAGAGCTGGGCGAGTGGGCAGCTACTGCCCCAGATGCTCCAGGGACTGGAGGGTGAGGTGGTGCCCTCAAATGCACAACTTAGAGCTTTCACAGCATCTTCACAGCCCCTGGGATGAGCCACGAGGGGCATCGAATGATGGTGAGACCCTTTTCTTGCACTGGGTGCACCCATGAGCCGTTCAGGTGCCTTCAGGTTAGAAAGCACCCAAAGCGGTTATGGTGATGTGAAGATGGGGAGAAATACTTGCCTTTTCTCTCTTCTTTGGTTTTTTTCATTGCACTTCAGCAAGGACTGAGTCGCTCCTCTGAGTCGCTGAGGAACGAGTTACGAATTTCTCCTTGACATTTGTTCCCATCCGTGACTCTACCTGTAGACCACATGCTCATCCTGCAAGTCCTGCTGGTGTTGGCCAGCCACGGGCATCGCCCGGTGCTTCGCCTCTGCCGCAGCTGGATGGATCCTGGTGCACGGGGAGCATTTCAGATGCACCCAAACACGCCGTTCAAAACACTGCTCTTGAATATTTGAGCATAAAATTTATATTTAATGAGCCTGTGAGCTGAGAAAGTATGAGCACCAGCATTATTCATGTGGGAGAGACACAATGGGGTCAAGCGCACAGGTGAATCGAAGCAGTCCCCACGTCGCAACAAGCACCAGTGGGGCCTGGTTTTCTCTGCTCAGGATGCTCTGTCACCTCCCCAGCAATGTTGTCACCCGGTCCGCACTTGTCTCAGTTTTGCAAGGGAGTGTTTTGAGATGCTCTGTGGTACCATCTCCAGTGCTTGAAGAGGTTAGAAAACGACCACATTTTGGAAAGCAGGGTGTTCTCAATTATCCCGTCACCGAGCAGCCTCCCAGAGCCATTGCCATGATGCTGAGCATGGAGATGAAATCTTGGGCTGAAGGACAAGTTCCTTCAGCCCCAAGAAGTGTCCACAGATAGCTCGGAAGCAGGAGGGCCGGGGCAGTCGCCATGCTCAGGGAGCAGCAATTGAATGAACATCCCGCTGGAGGAGCTGTGACCTGTGTGCTTTATGGGCTCCTAATTACCCAGCTCAGCTTCGTTACCACCCAATTAGGTCCCTTCAGCTGTGGGTATTTGTCTCACTGACCACTGCTTAAAGTCCCAGCTCCCCAGGGCTGCTTTCCTTGGGGTCAGGCAGTGGTGTGGGGTGGTGGTAGTGCCCCAAGAGCTCTTGATAACGTTTTTGGAGGGGGAACTGGCTCCACTCTGTGTTTGCTTTGCGAGGGATGGGAGGAAAGCAGAGCTCTGTGGATGGTCTCCCTGCTGTGCACCTCCCTTCAGCTGCAAAACTGGGTAATTCTCATGCAGGATGCTCAGGCATTTCCAGCACAGGTCTTTCAATGGGAAGACTCCCCCCTGGGACCACCTTCCTCCTCGGAAACCTCTCTCTGACACCCTACACTGTTGTAGGACCCCTGTTCCAGGTGAGTCCCTCAAACAGCCAGGTCTGTAGAGAGGGGATGTGGCCCCAGGAGGGGAAAGGGGGCTGCTAGCAGGTCCTGCTGCCTGTGGGCAGCTCTGCCTTCTGCCCTTCTCTCCTGCAACAAGAAGCTTGAAACCCCCCATCCCCGTCTGCTTTACACGCTGAAGCTGAAATAAATGAAATTACCTTTAATTATTCTCATTACTTTCCCAGGGAATGCTGGAGTGAAAGGCAGCATTTAGCTGTGAGCTACAGCAGGGCTCTGCCCTTCCTCCTGCCCCC
>NW_009727235.1:4785-6494 GCF_000703405.1 Apaloderma vittatum | reverse complement strand
CCCTCACCGCCCCGCTCCCCGGAGGAAATCGCCAGCTCCGGCTCATTCCTTGCCCTGCCAGCATCCCCCTCCCTGCCCACGCAGGGTCTTCTCTGGCCCGTGTAGTGGTATTTTTGATGGAGAGGAAGGGGAGGGCTTGGCTTGTGTGGACCACGCTGGAGGAGATGCTCCAGTTGTGTGTTTCCCCCCCACCGCATCCCTTGCCTTGGCATAGTGGTACCCACGCGCCAGGGGGCTGTGAAAGAGAAAAAAAAAGGATGGATGGAGTGAGTTCAGATCAAGCTTGTGTGTCTGCCCAGGTGAGCCCCACTCTCCTGTAGCCTTCACAGGGGACTTTCCCTTCCCAGCACACCTGAAGGAGGTTGTCCTGCAGGATCTCACACCGCAGGACACTGCAGCTTCTCCCACCAGGGTTGCAGAGCCTGCCCCACGTCAGGGCTGAGCACTGGCGCACACCCAGGTAAGGGGTGTATGGACAGCTTGTGGAGCGTGGGCTGCTCCTCCGCTCCGTGGTGTTCCCCTTGGAGAGGTTCACCTCAAAGCCATCGCCCAGCACTGCGCAAGCTGCCTGGGGGTCTGCTGGAGGAAAACAAGCAGCACATGGAAGAAGAGCACCTTCACATGGAGAAACTTCTGGCCTAAGACACCTTCCAGCTTCACACTGAGTTAGGCTGGACTGTATAAGTGGGGCTCCTGAGCCAGCTCTAAATCCAAAACTATATAGTGAGCTCGGCCAAGTTCTCCCAGTCAGCCCTACTTCTCGACACTATTGAACCACCGGATTGTTTTCACTAAGGTCCCAACCATGCTGTGACTGCTCTGACACAGCCAGGTCAAGTAACCAGCAGCGGGCAAGGAGAACACACGCCAGAAAAAGAGCACAGGTACCTCACACAGCACACGTTAGGTCACAGCCAGCACCTACACACAAAGCCTTCAGCCCCATCTCTCCTCAGCTCACCATTTCCTCCTTGGTGTTGTGGTCGCTCTGCTTTTGCTGCTGCCACTGTAGCCAGGTGACGTTGCTTCTCCTTGGAGAACCAACAACCCAACTCAACCCCTTGAGAGAAGGTGTGACAGCACATGCCGTGCCCACCCATCCCAATTGCCCTATTTTTAACTCCGTTTCCCTGCATCCTGCTGGAAGGTGACAGGGCAGTGGCCCCAAAGAGCCAGGCTGGTGGCTGTGCCATCCCCGTGTCCCCATGAGCTGGCACGAGCCCACGTGTGCTGTCCCGCATCCCTCCCTCCCTCTCTCCCTCCATCCATCTGCCGGGCGCCTCGGCTGCTTGATAAACCCCTAATGAACCTCCCAACACTGCCTCTTCCCAAAGAATAAACCAGCCCTGGCCCAGGCGGTTAATATTTAACTGAATAAGGGCCATAAATATGGAAAATGGGACTTTTAATTAAATAAGCAGCTTTTAAAAGGGCCCTTGGGCCGAAGAGGCTTTTGTTTAAATATGATTGATTTGACATGTCCTCTCCCTCCCGTTTTCCCTCGCTCTCTCCCTCTCCCGCTCGGCGCAGGGATGGGAGGGCTGCTCACATGTCGGGGTCCTGCCATGAGACCCTCCACCCTGCATGCACCCAGACAACTTGTCTGCTCCCCCAAAAAAACCTGTCGGTGGCATCGAGCACACAGGTTTGGGGGGGTGGGATCACCCAGGCGGGTTCCCGGAGAGGGACAGCCCATCAGCTCGTTACAG
>NW_009727235.1:0-4766 GCF_000703405.1 Apaloderma vittatum | reverse complement strand
ATCTACACCAGAGCAGAGGGTTTGCCTCCAGCTGCTGAGCTATCCGTACCCAGCCCAGCTGATGGAAACCTGGGGCAGGATCTGGCCTCTCCCATCTACACAACTACCTGGCTTTCCCCATGCAGGGCATGGCAGGTCCCATCGCCTATGGGGGGGAAACTGAGGCAGGGGAGCGGGTCAGCAGCACAGTCAGGGGAAGGGACTTTGCTCAGTGCTTTGAGGCTGGATTCACCCCCCCTAGATTTTACATACACACAGACTTCGGTGGCAAAAATGCAGTAAAAACAGACCTTAATGGCTTTGCTGTTCTTTGACATTTTAGTTTTACTCGCTGTAGCAAGCGGCACTAATTGCTTCTTACTTACCCAAGCATGGCAGTGTGACTGGGACGGTGGGTTCAGGGGTTGCCAGTGGGCTTGGGGATATTTCCAGGCCTGGGAAGACACCAGAGAGGTGTCGGGGTATGGGTGGCCCTGACTGGACCAGCAGCACCCCCCGGGACCATCCCCAGGCCACCTGACTTGGTTGTGTAAGAAAGAGGAGTGGGGTGAAGTAATGGGAGACTGGAAGTCAGAAATTAGTGGGAAAAGATGGGTAAGGCTGAGAAAAGGTTGGTCGCTATGTGATGGTATAAACCAGAGCTGCCCGAGAGGATGCAGCGTCCATCCCTGCTCAACCAGGGCACGGAGAAGCTGGAAAAGGCACCAAAAGCAAAAAAAAAAATGACCCCAAACCTGAACGGCCTCAGACTGAGGGACTATTACAAACAACCAGTGTATTTTCCACTCATGCTTCTCACCCATCCACCTCCTGTCGATAGCTTGGGCTCCTGTTGCTGAGTTTCAGCCAAGAGAGCACAGAGGTACCTACATAAACAACTCGGGGGAAGCAAAGTATTCCCTGCACCTGTTGTTTTGATGGCATTTCACAGGTGAAGATACGGAGATGGAGTAAAAAAGAGAGAGCACTAACTTGGAGAAGAGCAGGTCAGGCTTCACGTCACTCCTGGGTGTTCTCAGGCATGAAAATGTCCATCCACAAAGTGCCCAGAAAGATGATGTCCTCAGCCTGGAGTCAGACTCTGTTGCTGGTGGGACCTTCTTCCCCAGAAACTGCAGTGAAAAGTCCTCGGGTGAAATCACCTGCACTTGAGGCAACCACAGATTCTCCCCAAAATCTAAACATCCACAGTGGTGACACAACTCACAGATGGTGCCCAGGTCCAAACTGCTCAACGCTGGGGTCACCAGAGGTCTCTGGGAGCAGGCAGGACTAGTGGCCACGGGTGGTGACACAGGGGGAGCTGCTCACCCCGCAGGTCTCTTCCAGGCACCCTGGTGTGACTCTGGGTCCTCTGTGACACGCAAAACCCAGTGCAAAATGACGAGCTTTGGGTTTCAGTTGGGAGAGAAATCAAACCCCGTGTCTTAACCTCAAGCCTTCAGCAGGTCACGCTTCCCCACGACATCTAGTCTGGGTTCCCCAGCTCAGATGTCGGTGCCCAGCCAACATCCCTCCTGGAGGAGGACGACTTTCTCCTGAGCCGCCTGCCATCTGCAGTGACACACTTCTCACACGTCCCTAAACATCTATTTTCCCTTAAAAGCACGCAAGGCAGTGCTGAGATTAGTCAGCGATGAGCACAGGCGCTGCAGTGGTGCAGAACGGCTCCTCCAAAGCGTCCCCAGGCACCTCCAGCTTTGGGTGCCCTCCCTCAGACACTGCAGAGAGCCTTAAGTTCTCTCCCTCTGCAACGTGGGCACATCTCAGCCCCGGCGTGCAGGTTTCAATCAGCAAAACAACAGTGAATCCTGGTGTTCCCCTTGATCCTTGGTGCCTGAAATCACCTTCTCCGAGGCCCTCCCCTCTGGGTGCCTTCCTGCTGGGAGGAAAAGGGACATTTCTGGAAGGGGCAGCTTGGGAGATGGAGACAAACCCTCCTCCCAGGCAGGGAAGGCGCTGCTCCTCTCCTGCTACAGCCAGCTGAAGATTTAAAGGTTTTCAACACCTGAGCAACCTATTGGAGAAGCAGAGCCCACATCCTTCCCAGCTGGCTGCCAGACAGACAAGATGGGAGAAATCTCTGGCCCACGTTTGGGTTGGAAAGGGGTGTCCTGGATGTCCCCAAGCCACCAAGTCCATCACACACAGTCTCCTGCTGCAGCGGCCGGTGTGAAACTCAATGCTTGGTCCTCAGTGTCACGAGGGTATCGCTCCTCTGAGTCCCTCTGATCTCCCCGGATGCTGACGGCGAGAAGTTCCAAGAAATCCCACCCCAAAACCTCAGACCAGACCAATTGAAGTGCTCGGCCCCGCCAGGATCAGCAGCGTTTTTGTGGATTCGGGTTCAAACGAAGCTCACGTGAGAATAAACAACCTGGTCACACAACCCAAGGAGCCGCATCGCCCCGGGAGGTCTGATGCCATAAGCAGATGTGAACACAGGGCTGCTCCTGGGGATACGAGGCAAAAGGCAGAGCTCGCCACGGCAGTGCACAGATAGAGATTTTTTTTTTGTTTGTTTGTTTAAAGGTATGCTGTTCTCAAAAAGAAAAAAAAAAAAGGCCCTGTGTTTGCAGCCAACACGTGTAATCTGTTGCAGCCCTTGTCAGACAAAACAGTTTTGCCGTAAGACAGCAATTCCCAGAGGGGAAAGGGGCGAAGTGAAAATACTTTATCAGCTGCGTACATATGTAAAGCGTGGTTGAAAAGCAAAGCCGCTTTCCCTTTGAAAGCCGGGAAGGGAGAGACGGGAGGCGATCGCCTGAGAGCGGGGACAGAAATGACACAGGCACAAAGCCGAACGCAGCGAACCCCAGGCCTCTCTCCTAAAACACACTTATCTCCCTATCAGCCCAAAATAACCCCCCGTCTGGGGCGAAAACGTATTAAACAAACAAATCCCAACGAACCTGAGATGCGACTCGGTTTGGAAAACTCTTAAAATACACGTGTGGTTTTTAATGTACAGAAATCATCGTTTAATTCAGACATTCCGAGCAAGTTCTGCTGGAGTCCCTGGGGTCAGCAGGGGAAGTGGTCGTCTCCCCGGGTTTCTGTCCTACCAAGTCAGGGAGTTTCTGCAATAAGGGCAATCACATCCCTGCCTGGATTTCAGATCCGTGGGCAGACACGGGCTCTTCCTCCTGCTCAAGATCTGTTCAAAAAGCTGGGAATACTGAGACCTGGACGCGCAACGTAGCCCTTGTGTTCATGGGATGAGCAGAGTCTGTTGGCAACAAGTGCGCAGGCTCCCGAGTCCCCAGCGGAGGCTTCTCCTTCCCCATCCGTCAGCGAGAGACCTGAGAAAATGGAAAAAAAAAAAAAATGTCACACAGCAGCTCTGGCGGGGGGACTCAAGCAAGCTGGGGACACACACATGAAGTAGGGGGCTCCGTTCTGGCTATTCCCAAGGATGGGATGGGATTCTGGGGGGCTTTGCACAAATACGGGAGCAGAGAAGCAGGAGGGAGGTAAGAAACAGGATGGGGAGGGGGGAAAAGGGAGAAAAGAAAGGAGAGAAGGAGGAGAAGAAAGGGAAGAGGCGGCGGGGGGAGAGGGAAGGAGCAGGCGCGCGTGCCCATCTGGGCGATGCATCACATTGAAATTGTCCCGCATTAAAAATTCACCAGCCAGTGAATTTTCAAGGGATTTGTAGTAATTAGATGACAAAATGCTGGCAAATCTCAGGCTTGCCAAAGATGTTACTCAGGGGTCAAAGACTCGACACTTTTGGCTGGGTAATTTGTAAGTGTCAATCACACTCAGCCATCAGAGAGAAAGGAGAGATCTAACGGCTGAACCCTAACGAAGTCCAAGGCTCCTGCCTGCCGGCCCCCCTCCCGCAGCCACGCCGGCTGAAACACAGAGCGCGGTGACAATTTTTTAAAAATAAAAATAATAAAGGAACAAAAAACTCTGCAGTTTTCGTTTTTCACCCTCAATTTCAGGAGGTCTGCTCTGTTTTGTGGGTGCCCAGGGGCGACGCGCCTGTACCTGCATCACTTCTTCTGACTTAAAATTGCTCCTGGGATGCTCTGTCCTGTTTCCGTGGGGTTTGCTTAGCCCAGGCTGGCAGCCCGAGCCGGGATTGTTCAAAAATGAAATTTAACCAGTTCCTGCCTGCAATCTGCCTGTTTCTGCCTCTCTGTCAGGTGTCACGGAGCCTTTGGAACCACCATCATCACAGCACGGGTTGCCTCTGCCTGCCTCGGCTCTGTTGAAATAACCAGAGTTAATTTGGACGCCGGTGGGATGCTCCCAGCCCCGAGAAGCTGCAGGGGGGTCCTGCTTTGGGCTGAGCCAGTGGCAGCTCGTGCCGCACGCCCACCCGGAGCCTGTGGGAGATAAGAAATTAAAAGGTTTTCTACTTCGTTGACTTAGAAATCACACCACAAAATGCAAAATTAAAGCTTTACCCAAAGCTGCATGACAGATTCCTGCCCCAGCCATAGACTAAGTCTCCTGTGTGGGGCTCAGCTTTGCTGAGCTCAGACTTTGGGTATGGCTGGGACGGAGATATGTCGTCCCACTTTGGGTGAAGCTTTATTTTGTGTTTTGTGGTCTGATTTCTAAGCTGACGGCGTAAAAAGCCTTTGGACTGGTCAGAGGGCAGCACCCAAGCACTTCTCCAGCCCCATCAGCGGGACGGCAGCTAACATGGGCTATACTTAACGCTGAGAAGATTTTCGGCCACCAAACACAGGAGAGGCAGGAGCACCATTTCCACTCCATCTCTCATGGCTTATAAAGCCGCCCTTGTTACA
>NW_009727234.1:6017-10403 GCF_000703405.1 Apaloderma vittatum | reverse complement strand
CAGAGAAGTGTGAAGACAATAATGCAATCTGACATTTCTGAAATGAGACCCCCCGGTTGCCCTGGCAACGGCTCACGTGGGACCAGCTCCCGGGAGACGGCTCCGAGATGTGCTATAAATGATGTTTGATTAGAATTTAAATCATTTAGGCGGAGAGAAGATAGGCCTTTTGTCAGCGCCGGGACCTGCGGGGGTCAACCACCCAGCAGCTGCCTTGGTGCTCGGCGGTCCCGGGCACTGAGGGCGAAGGGGCGGGGGATCACTCCTGCCCTCCCCTCCTACCCTGGGGGGGGGCTGACCTCTCCAGCCAGGTGAAGAGGAAGCTTGAAGCCAACGAAAAAGTGGAAGGGGGAGGAAGATGCTGCATCCGAGCCGTGGGAAGGTACGGGGAGGCATCCTGGCAGCATCACCTGAGTTTGGGGGTGATTTTTTTTTTTTTCCTAGCTGATGCTAAGCCACCAAGATCCTCCCTTGGCTTCCCACCAGCCCTTGGCTTCCTCAGTGCTCTAATTAAGACGGTAACACTCCCGAAGCAATTCTAGCTCCCTAAAAAGTTTCCTTAAGGAACAGGGAATGAAGCGTGTCATTACCTCCAAGTGCATTGCCCTTCCCAGGACAGACAGGCTCAGGTTGCCTTCGGGGCTTGGTCCAGGTTCTCCTCAACCCCTGCAGACCATGGTCCAGGTAAGCTCTCCAGCTTAGAGGAGCTGTTTGGGGCAGGAATCTCCCTGGACAACTGTGCACCAGGCATTTCTTGCCCTTTCCAGCTCCTTGATGCATGTGGGGAAGCCCTCTGTCCCATGCAAGGTCTTCCTTGTGTTGAAATATTTTTTTCTGGCTCCAAGGGTTTGGAGGACTTCACGCCTGGAGCAACGGAGATTGAGACAGGGTCAGCAGCAGCGGTTGATGTTCCCGTCATGCCAAAATTGCGGTTACTGGGTTTATTGGAAGAGGTCTCCAGGTGGTGGTAATGAAACGTAGGAAAGTCTCAGGTGCAAGGTCTTTGCTCTGCTGCAGCCTCCTGGTGCAAAGGGGCCGTGGTTCACTCTGAATCTCGGCCACCGAGGACACCACGCTGATCATCCCAGTCCTGCTCATCCCGTTCACGTAGAAGGTGGCTTAAAAGCAGGTGGACCTCCTTCTGAGGTCTCATGAGCGATGCAGCAGAGATGGCCACCATCAAAGCC
Organism: Apaloderma vittatum; assembly: GCF_000703405.1. Taxonomy (NCBI): domain Eukaryota; kingdom Metazoa; phylum Chordata; class Aves; order Trogoniformes; family Trogonidae; genus Apaloderma; species Apaloderma vittatum. Next base: position 9,216 of record NW_009727234.1, on the reverse strand, counting down.
GGGAGGCAGCCCCATTTCAGAAGGCTGCTCCTTGGAGAAGGCTCCTGAGCTGCCTCATTACCTCCCCACAGGAGATGGCTTGGTAGCACTGGGTGGGGACTTCCTGAACCTAGTTCAGGTGTTGTAGACTGACAGAGGCTGGGAAAATCACCCTGAGCACCCCCTCAGGGAGGGATCCAGCACTGACTCCTTCCACTGAGCATCAGCTGGAGGAGCCCTTTATTTGCTTGAATATTAACGAGGCTGAGCTCCAGCCTGAGATTGGGTGAGGCAGAAAAGCGGTTGATTTCCCAGTCGTGTCAAAAGCAAAGCAGCCACTGGGCACAGGCTTTCTTCACGGAATTTCTTTTCAAATTGGTTGCTCTTTAATGCCGTGGTTTAGGTTCAATGAATCTTTAGAGCTTGCTTTTCAACTTCCCGAAAATGCCATCTGATCATGAAATTAGAGCTAAACTAATAAGTCTCAACAAATATTAATCTAATGAATTTAGCTTCTTTCTGTTTGTGGACCAGCAAAGAGGGAATTGCAATGTTCTCCTATGTATTAATTATTTGAATGTATTCAACAAACCTTTCCTGACCATTTTAAGTGTGCGGCTTGGTCATGAATATTCTAACTCTGAGTTTTGTTTCACCCTGTAAATTGAACTACAGTTGCCCATTGGTTTGGGTGAAGAATTCAAGCAAGGGGACCGTGGGTCTTGCATGCAAGCTCTGGACTTTGGTGTAGGCTTTTCATCTTCTGACAGTCTTTCACCACAGATGGACTCTCTGAACGTCTGCAGGGTGAAGTGGGTAGCAAGAGAATTGCTGCAGAGTGAAGCAGGTGTTGGATCTGCAGGTTTCTTGGTGGTGGTAGCCAGGATGAGGGATGCATGGCTTGGTGGCTGAAGATGCTGCTTGATGCCTCTGGGTGGTTTTGGTGAGCCTCACCATGACTATGACACCATGGATGAACCTCTGCAGAGTCTCCAGCAGAGCCTGTGACAGTGCACCAGCTTGTTGGGTTTGATGGTTTATTGTGGTCGGAGTGGTGCTGAGGTTCTTCAATGAACAGCACAGCTCTCACCCAGGCAGTGGGTGTGAGAGGCAGCACGGGGCAAGAGCTGCCCGTTAATCCTTCAGAAACAGTCTGACACCAATCTTCGGTCCTCCTGCCTTGTGTGACCAAGGCACAGGGTGGTTGGCTGGAGCAGGCTCGTGCCCCCAGCCGAGGAACACAAGCTGTGGTGTCTCACTGCTTTCATGCAGATCTAGCCTTCACCCTATGCAGAGCGCTGTGAAACCTGCTGGGTGTGAGCGAGAGAGTCACCAGCGTGCACATGGTCTCATGCCATGCTCTGCCCTGGTAGAGCATCTCCAGGCTGCTTTAGATGGCTCCTTCTGCAGCCATCAGCCGCCTTTGTGAAAATATCTTGAAATGCCAGGTTTCTAGCCTAGCTCCTTCCCCATGTCCCTTGAAGGCCTCATCTCGAGCTGTGGTAACGCTTCACAGCCAGCCTGCCCAGAGCTCAGCCTGCCTAGTGGTGAGAACACGATGGCTGGGAGCTCACTGGCCTGGAGAGACCCTTCCTGTCCTCCCTGCAGAACCTGAGACCCCTCTCCCGTGGGGAGTGGCGAGTCTCGGTTCATCAGTGTTCCAACACGTTGGCAAGTGCAGGACTCTCCTGGGGTCTGCAGCCACCCTGTCACAGGGCAGGTCCGTGTGCTAATGGAGAGGACTTCAACCCATGTCCAAGAGGGATGGCATGGTGAATGTGTCAGAAGCGGCTTTGGTAGCTAGATGAAGCTCTTGATTGTGAGACATTGTCCAAAATGCAGCATGAAGAAGCCCTACAGAGAAGCCACCAGCTCTCCCTGGAAATTCCCCTTACTGGCCACATTTAGATGGAGCCAGAAGGAAGAGGTAACTGGTTTTAGTTCAGATCAAGAGTGTTTTAAACACCTTCTCCAACGGATCCACCATCAAGCTTTGAGCCACTTGAGAAAAATGTAAAACTTCTTGTTTTGTTGTTGCTCTCTTGCAGCGCTTGGCTTTTGAAGCTCACCTGGGGGGACCCCCTGCACCCACCTGGGGTGCAGGTCCCTGGCAGAGCATGGAGGAGCAGGTTCCAGAGCTGAAGCGGCTCAAAGTGATAAAGATAGATATGGAATGGACATAAAACTAAATGTATTGCTGTGTCTTTAATCAAAGACAAATGGGGTTTGGCAAATATTACTGTTCTCGAAAGAGGGTCGCAGGAGCAGCTTCAGCACTGAAGGAAGAAATGATGGGGGTGTCATGGGAGAGGGTTTGCTCGGTTAGAACACCCTGTGGCTGGGAGAAGTGGCTCCACACTCCCCAAACCTGCAAAGCATCCTTGTAGAGATGAGAGGTCCCTGGAAGGCTGTGGTTAACCCTTTCCTGTGGTTAACCCTTTCCACCGCCTCAGCAACAAAGCGATGCTGGCTGTCAAATCAATCTCCTGAAGCCTCCTGATTATTTTATTTTTTTTATCTCCAGACATTTGCTGCTTTTCCCTTGTATTAATGGAGGCATCTTCCATCACCAAAAAGCCTCCAGGGCAGAGGCAAATGGCATCAATAGCTCTGCAGCCTGTCAGGAGCACATGCCTGCCAGAGAGCCCCGGGAGGAGGGACAGCGTGACACGGGGAGCAGATGGGGCTGGTCCTCTTCCATCTCCCCTCGCCAGCCGCAGCCTCGGCCCATCGGTGCCTCTGGGTTCAGACGGGGCTTTCTCCACCCTTGTGCTGCTTACTCTGACCCCCAGCACCTGCAATTTCTCTCTGTTTTCCCCTTTGCTCTTGTAAGGTCTCTTTTTCTTGCAGAAGGCTGTCTGCTGGCCCAGCTGTGTGGCTTTTGCTCTGTCCTCAACCCTCCTGAGCTTGTGAATATTTATCCTGGGAGCCCAGCTTTGGGCTAGTGGGTGCTTGCAGAGCCGTGTCAGAGTGTACTGGTGGCTGACCTAGGGTTGCAGTGGGCTGGGGTGGAGGGTGATACAGGGTGGAGAGGGGGAAGAAAGTGGATGCCTTGCAAAGAAAACCCGCTTGTACAATTGTATTGTGTTCTCCCGCAGCTCGAGAGAAGAAAATACCTTCATTCCTCCGTGGGAAACCAGGAGGTGGCTCCGTGTCGCTGCTGCCTGCGCCGTGGAGCTGTCGGATACTGCTGAGACGGTCCAAGGAGGTGTGAGGTTGG
>NW_009727234.1:3734-6007 GCF_000703405.1 Apaloderma vittatum | reverse complement strand
GTTGTGTTGGGGGTTGGGCGGGCAGGGTCCCCCCCCCCCCCCCCGGTAGTGGCATAAGGTGGGACCCAACGCTGATTTCTGAAGCGGGGTCTGCAGGAAGATGAGGTGGAGCCCAGCTCTCTCATCCCACTGCCCCTCTGCTGTGGGTGATGGGGACCTGGAGGGGGGGTCGCATAGAGGGTGTGGATCTGGCTGCTTGGTCCTGCCAGGGGAACAGGAGACTTCCCAGAAAAGGCCCAGTCGTGACAAGGTGTGTTTGACCATGCTCTGCGCTTCCCAGCCCTCCTCTGGGTAGGGAAGAACCCTCAGCATCTCCCACCCAGTTTGCCCTGTGCGCAGCGGGGGTTGAGGTGACGCTGTCCCTAGTGTGGGGCCGCAGCAGCTCTGGGGGGATACAATAAGCAACCAAAGGTTAGTGAAGCTGTTTTGCCAAATTTACACACCCTTCCTAGCGAAGGGAGGGGGTGATGCTTCCCCCCCTCCTTGCTTGATGGCCCCATCTATCACGGTGTATAAATGGCTCTGGTCTAGGAGGTATCGAGCGGCGGTTGCAGAGACGATGCTGGCTGTGTCAGCTCCCCCTTCCCCGCATCGTCCATCACCCAGCCAGGGAGGGCGCAGGAGCGAGTGGGAGTAGCTCAGCAGGATCTGGCCCCGAGCTCTGCCTCCATCCCTCCCTCCCTTCTCCCACAGCAGCCCAGAGGTGACAAGGCGGGCATGACGTGTCCACACAGGGAGCGAGTGGATGGAGGTCGGGCAGAGGTGGTGTTTGTCGAGGGGCTTCATCGCACGCAACCCTTTGAAAGGGCGTTTTTAGGGCTGCTGCTGCCAACTTTGCAGAGCCAAGCAGGGGGCTCAGGGCTGGCAGGCAGCAGCATCGCTCCGGCACTTCGCTTATCTTCAAAGCCGTCGTGCCTCCTCCTGTCTTCCAGCTCTTGTTTTGTCTCTGTTGCCATCTCCTCTTTGCACGTACCATTCGAGTGGCTCTTGTCTATTTATTTTCTCTAATGGCATCAGGCTACAAGTGGCTGAACAGTTAAAATGAACACCATCGAGCTTTTTTTCTTTTTTTTCCCTTACGTTCATTCTGAAAATGGGAATCTTTGCTCTTCTCTAGCTGGATTCCCAAGAGATGGGGATCTCTTTCTTCCGAGCTGCTTGACCAAACTTGAACCAAATTTGGTGAATGCTCAGAGGCCTTAAAATGTGGTGTTCCCATACCTTTGGGAGTGACAGGGAGAAGATCCTTTGGTGTCTTGACCAGATGAATCTGTGGAATGAGTGAAGCAATCGCTTCTGCCGCGGGAGAAGCATCAGGCTGGTTGGCCACCACTCCTGCAGATGGAGGATGTGGCTCTTCTGCTTGTGCAGAACAAGGAGTTGGGCTGAGTTTGGGGCCACTAAAAAGGGGTTTGTGCAGATTTCACTTGCTGTGTTGTGCTCCTAGAGAGTTGGCTCTAAATGCCCTGCACTCCATCCTGCTGGGATGGAGGTGCCTGAATTGGGCAACAGGAACCAGGGCGAGCTGGTCCTGGGAGTGCAGTGGGACCACCCTGAAAAGAGGCTCCTGGCTGGGCTGTAGAGGTGACCACATGTGCATCAGAGGAAGGGATTTGCAGCTTGAGACCACCCCTGGGTGGTGATGGGGGCTGACAAACGTGCTGCTGTGGCCCTCAGCTTTCCTGCACTGTACAAATCCAGACCCTTCAGGTTACCACTAGCTTAAAATAGTGATTAACTCAGCCGGGATCCTCCACGTTGTTGCCTTAGAAGTTAATTTGACCAACTTTAGAGAGGGGGAATTAACCTTTTTTCCGTTTTTGTTTTTTTTTTTTTGCCTGAACTATTTTTCCATGGCACTAGCATCCCAACAGCTGAGCCCCGAACCAGAGGGCTTCGGAAGGTGCCAGATCTTCCTCCTTTGGCCAGGCTGAACATGGAGCAAACGAGGAAAAACCAAATGAGGTTGCAGTTGGTCCTCTAGTAATTTGTGGGGTTAATAGCAACGTCCCAGCTGGATTTTAAAGAAATACATAGTGTTACCAAGCCAAAGCTTTATGTGTTAATTCTCCTGTCTGCTGTTTCTCCCTCGCCCCAAAACACACGCCGTGATCAACTTCAGCCACGAGACTTTAAGATGCTCAAAATTCAGGGATTCTGGAGCATTTTGGAGCATTTCGGAGCATTAGGTCGTGTTTGACAAAGGGGAGAGCGGCAGACGGGAGCCAGATGTTGCCACAAACCGCAGCCCATCGATCGATCGAGCAGTGCCT
>NW_009727234.1:2886-3703 GCF_000703405.1 Apaloderma vittatum | reverse complement strand
GCCTCCCGGCAGCGCCAGGTACAAGCCGTGCCCGTCCCTTTCGTATGAGGGATCCTGGCGCAGGCGTGAGCCCCTCACCGTGGCCTCAGGGACAATTTGAGAATGGCTGGCGGGTGATGCTCCAGCCCTGTCGTGCAGCTCACACAAGTGTGAGTCCCACTCCATCACTGGGGTGAGCACTTGGGGTGGGAGGGGGTGATGTCTGACCATGCTGGGGGTTCCCCGAAGGTGCCCTGGCATCACTGCAGCGTGCAGTCCTCCCCTTGCGCTCCCCGAACCCCCACATATGTGTGTGTGTGTGTGTGCGTCCCCCACCCCAACTCCTGCAGCCACCCTGGGGCTCCCTTGCTATGGGGGGCTGCCAGAGGGGTACACGGACTGGGCTGCATGAAGGATGCTCCGAGCTGCTCCCCACCTTGTGCCACCTCTCCCGCCGCCGTTCTCCCTCCCCGTCCTTCCCCCACGGCTTGCTTTCCTCCTTCCCTCGCAGCTGCTTTCTCCTTCTGCTCCTGCTCCCCTCTCGCTCCCTCCACTCTGCCTCAGAGACATACATAACTCTCCCGTGAAATATATACAGTGTAAATATATAAAAAGCCGGCGTTTGCCTGCTGCTTATGTATTCATGAAATAGTAAATAAATTTTATGGGATAATGTGAAGGCTGCCAGGGAGCAGGAGGATGAAAACTAACCCCTAATGAGCCTCCGTGTCAGTTTGGCACACTCGGGATCGATCTGCCGCTTCCATTTAGCGCCCGAGCACGGGGGTGGAGGAGGCGCTTCCTCGGCGAGGCCCCGAGCATCGCCACCACGACGCCC
>NW_009727234.1:2323-2872 GCF_000703405.1 Apaloderma vittatum | reverse complement strand
GGCTCAGCCGAGCGAGATGGGGACAGTGGGCTGTCTCCACAGCTGGTGGGGTGGGCTGTGAGGTTGTTGGTCTGGATCAGGCTGAGATTGAGGAGGATGTGAAATGGTGGGGAACCTGGGGAGGGGATGCTCGGGCTTGCACGGATAGGGATGCGGCGAGGAATGCAGATTTGCAAGGTGAGGGATGCAGGGAGAGATGCAGGCTTGCACTAGGAGCGACGCAGGGAAGGATGCCGGGAGGGATGCAGGTTTGCAAGGGAAGGGATGCAGGGAAGGATGCTGGGAGGGGTGCAGGTTTGCAAGGGAAGGGATGCGGGGAAGGATGCTGGAAGGGACACTGGGTGGGATGCAAGTCTGCAAGGCAAGGGATGTCAGGAAGGATACTGGGAGAGATATTGGGTGGGATGCAGGTCTGCAAGGGAAGGGATGCCAGGAAGGATACCGGGAGAGATATTGGGTGGGATGCAGGTTTGCACAGGTAGAGAGAGTGCTGCCCTCGGCAGCAAGGTGAGAAGGGGGCTGCAGAGGTGGGTGTAACCAAGTGAGAGT
>NW_009727234.1:1365-2306 GCF_000703405.1 Apaloderma vittatum | reverse complement strand
TCCTGCTGACTCTGACTCTGCAGGCAGCCCAGCTCAGGAGGGTTTGGGCTCCCTCCTTTTGCTGAGATGCCCCTTTGACAAAAGGCAGCTCCTGGAGCTTGCCTGTGAAACCAGCCGGAGGAAGGGCTGAGGAGAGCTGGGTTTCACCTCTGCAGCTCACCAACAGCCCCCGAGGCCCACGATCCTCCCTGGGCAGTGCCAGCTTGCATGGGGAAGGAGGTGGGTAAACGCTGCCCTGGCCACTGGCCAGGGGCTCCCCTCGCTCCCTCTATCCCATCATGAGGGGGTTAACAGGGATACAGGGTGTGGGGAGCACTGCAGAGAAGAAGGTACCACAGGTCTTTTCCTTCAGTTAATTATATGGGGAACAGCATAGTGCATAATGGGGTAGAAATCAGCGCGTGCTCCCAAAGGCCTGGAGATGTGATGGTTCCTGGATGCTCCTGCACACCTGCTGAGCTTAGAAAGAATAATATGGGGAACCCACATGTACCCAGGGAGGAATTTGCAGGGAAATTGGAGCCAAAACCCAGCCTGAGGTGGAAAGAAACCAGGAACTCTGGTTTCGTTGGCGTGCTCAGCCAGCTGCAGGTCAGCCTGGCAGGCACCGTGGGATGCGAGGTGCTGAAGCTGATGGAAATTTGGCACCAGCTGGGTTTTTCCACCAAAACCACTGGTTTGAGGGCAAAGAAACTTTTCATGCCAGAGGTGTTGCCACCTTGTCAAAGCGTTGGGTGCTGCGGCGTTTCCTCTCCATCCTCACCCACCACATGGGACGCGGCGGCTTGGCGAAAGTCACAACATTTGGAGCATTTAATGGATGTTTCACTCCTCGCCCGGAGGAGAGCCTGCATCTCCGATGTTTTCGCACCTCCTCGCTCAGCCCCTTTCCCCACCCCCAGCCCTTCCAGCTCCCACCCATGGGTGCTGCCAGGGGTGGG
>NW_009727234.1:1092-1321 GCF_000703405.1 Apaloderma vittatum | reverse complement strand
GCCCCCCCCCACCCCCCGCCTTCTTTCTTTTTTTTTTTTTTTTTATGGAGAGAATGAGATGGAGAAGTAAAAATTATTAACCCCGGGGTCAGCGCTGGCTGCCTCATTCCTCTCTAGCTTCAAGCACTTTCTCCCTCATCTGTTTCACAGACAGCGATGTTCGGCTCAACACATTTGCATATACTTATTGCTTTTTTTTTTTTTGTACTTTTTCTTTTTATTTATTTTT
>NW_009727234.1:685-1057 GCF_000703405.1 Apaloderma vittatum | reverse complement strand
TTTTTTCCCCTCCTCCTGCAAGCTTCCACCAGCTGCTCTCTGGGGTTTGATGCCCCGTCATCACGACTTGCTGGGGGAGGCAGGGAAGGGCAGGACCTGTGTGGTGTCAGGAGGGATCCTGGGCTTTGCTCTCTTCACCCCACCTCAATTTCACAACCACTTTCTCTGCATTTTTCCCTATAAAATGGCCGAGTTACCCCCCTCCTTGCCATACTGAGAGCACGGTGGCCATCGGGGATGCATCCGTCTTGCACTGATGTTTTTTTCCCCCAGCAGCAAACTCCCGGTCATCCCACGCTTGTCCAAAGCAGGGTGGAGATGGAAAACCCTCGCCATTTCTAAGGCTTTTCCCAGGTTTTCTGCAGCTGCCGT
>NW_009727234.1:317-605 GCF_000703405.1 Apaloderma vittatum | reverse complement strand
AGGCAATTAGCAGCAACCCCAGGCTCAGCATCCACCTTCTCTTCAGCACGGTGAAGTCTGTCTCCTCCAATCCACTCCGAGAAATACTAGGAAGGGGGGAGTTAAAAAGAAAAAAATAAAACAAAATTGTTATATCTTAAGCTCAGCATCTCCAAAAAATCACTTGCAGATATTCATAATGGTCCGGCAGCTATTAGAGGCGCAAGAAGGAGGGAAGGGAAGGAAATGAACGCCGGGTGAGAAGAGAAAATTCATAGCCCCGCTGATACGCCATGATAAATAATTATG
>NW_009727234.1:0-214 GCF_000703405.1 Apaloderma vittatum | reverse complement strand
AAAGGTGTCGGTTCCCAGGGCTGCCCGGGACCTCACCGAGGGGATTCGCCCCGCGTCGTGGTATGGAGAAGGATGGGGTGCGATGACGATGGGAGGCTTCGGAGCCTGCAGATGTGTTATTTTTGGGGGGTTGCAGAGGAAAAGAGAGCATTTTAGCCGAGTTGAGAGAGCTGGGAGCACCTATCCTGCATCCCAGCCAGCATCCCACGGCGAA
>NW_009727233.1:0-3647 GCF_000703405.1 Apaloderma vittatum | reverse complement strand
AATTACATATATAAAATATATTTTATATGAAATATATAATATTTAATATATGTTTTGTATATATATTACCTTCCCTGATACCCTGTGAGGGGTCCCACCAGGCAGAAAGGGCTGGCATACTTAGCACGTAGAAGAAACATTTCATTTTTAATTTTCCCTCCCCCCCCTTTGGATGTTGGTCTGTGTGTGACCCCGTGAGAATGAAGCAGCGAATGAGCATTGATCGTTAAGTGGAGCTTCCAAAGCGCCTACGGAAGGGCGTCACTAGCTCTGATGGTCAATTTGGGATGCCCTAAAACCTGTTAAAAAAAAAAAAAAAGAAGAAAAAAACCAGCATAGATGGGGGAAAAAACCTCCACAATGGAAAACTTTTGGTCAAGACCATCTTCTGAGCAATATTTTTTACTGTATTAGTCAAGTTTTTTGTTTTTTTCATATTGGAAATGAGACAGGAAGGACTCTGGGATTATGATGCGTGTACCTGGGCTGGGGGTTTGCTGTGGGACCTGTTTGGCAGAAAAACGAGGGGCGGCTGGCGCGTGTTCTGTCCCTTCCTAGAGCTCGTAAGAACCGTTAGTGCGCACCACATGGGTTTTTCTTCGGGTTCACCCAGTACTTGCTGCAAAAATGAAAGCAAATTCAGGATCTGAGTCCCTGCAGCAGGGTGTCCAGGCCTCGTCTCTCTGTTGCAGGTGTTTCTGATTTTCCTTACGAACGGATTCGCTCATTCATGGTGGAATTTTTCGGTTCAGCGACCCAGGAGCATTCGCCATCTCGATTCGAATTGGAATCAGAGAGCCCTGCGGGGGTTTCCTGAGTGGCAAAGGCTGCGTCGTTGCCTCCTCTCACAGCAGGACTGTTGGCAGCGATGGCACACCTACCTGCTGAGAAAAAAAAATCAGTTGGCTTATGGTTTAGGTGGAAAAAAAGAAGGTTCTGGGCTTTTCCTGACTCTGTAGCTGCCGAGATTGGGGTTGAACCAAGACGAAGAGTTGAATGCACCAGGGACATCAGAAGGAATTAGAAGTTAGAATCATAGAATCCTAGAACAATTCAGGTTGGAAAAGACCCTTGGGATCATCGAGTCCAACCATTAACCCTACACTACAAGTTCACCCCTAAACCATATCATCCAACACCACATCTAAGCGACACTTGAACACATCCAGAGACGGTGACTCAACCCCCGCCCTAGGCAGTCTGTTCCAGGGTCTGACCACTCTTTCCGTGGAGAATTTCTTCCTAATGTCCAGCCCAATTTCTTCCTAATGTCCAGCCTAAACCTGCCCTGTTGCAACTTGAAACCATTCCCCCTGGTTCTGTCCCTAATTACCTGTCAGAAGAGACCAGCACCAACCTCTCTAGTGTCCTTTCAAGTAATTGTAGAGCATGATGAGATCCCCCCTCAGCCTCCTCTTTGTCAAACTGAACAGACCCAGCTCCCTCAATCGCTCCTCATAAGGTCTGTCTCCAGGCCCTTCACCAGCTTGGTTGCCCTCTTCTGTGTTAGGATGCAGTTAGCTCCTCGGTGTTTTCACCTTGTCCCACAGCTCTCGGATAATTAGCAGGGATTTCCATCTAGCTGGGAGAAAATAACTCTTCCAGGCCTTCCTTGTCACCAGTATCACTCATACAACAGAAGACAGTTTTTAACATCGATCATTTCCCTTCCCACTCCCATTATTTCCTCATCTCGCTGTGGATGACAGAAGCAGCACATTGTCAATCTGCTTGTCTCCTCCAAAGCAATAATAATTTTGATTTTAATTTCAGTAATTAGAAGGAAATAGATCCCCTAAGACTCTTGCTGTTCTGCAACCATAACGTCGCGAGCAGTCACGTAATATCTTTGCCTGTTTCTACCCTGCAGACGGGAAAGGAGAGGCGAGAGGGGGCAGCCTGGGAAAGCAGGGAGGGCTGGAGGAAGGAAAAAAATACCTGAGTGTTTCGGAAGCGTTGCGCTGCCTAGCCAGAGCTTGGCATCAACTTCACCCAGCATCTCTAGTGAATGTTGGGGAAAAAATTACCAGACTTAGTAAGTTGCAGGAAGAAAAGCGTGGTAGGGCACCTGAGAGATTAAAGGTCAGTAGAAAATAGCAACGTAAGACTCATTTTCATACAAATAAATTCATTCTGCAAAAAAAATAATGATAAAGAAAAATAATGTGGAACATAAATGCAGTGGCAGGGGGAATCTGAGGAAGATAACGCTGAAGAAAGAAGTGATAATGCTTATAAAATGCAGTATGAGCCGGCTTTATGTGGCCAAACATCCACCATACCATTGATATAATTTCCAGGGGGTTTGTTGTTTGGGTTTTTTTTTAGTTTTTTGGTTTTTCTCAGTTGAAAACATGTACTGTCTGTATTTTTGGACAGATTTTTCCCCAGGCAGGGGCTGTGCTTTGCTCTCTGAAAGGACCTCACTGCTGTTCTCCCATTCCCGTGGCTGCTCTCCACAGCCTCTCTTATACCCTTTTTTGTTTCTGACCGCTGGATACGAGGACTGGACACAATATCCCACTGGCACCACTAGTTGCCAAGGTCAGTGACCTTTTTAAAAACACATATTTACCGTAAACCTGAGCTGAGGAGTGGTTATGATCACCCTCCTTCAACGCCTTACAAATAGGTACTCATCAGCAATTCGGTCATTTCACCTGTGCCAAAAAGTCAGCAATTACCTTGTTTTCTCTTTTCAAGTATGGGAGCTGGGTTTTTCCCCCCTGTGCTTTTGCAACACACCTGCTATTTTCAGAGTGATTAGGAATGGCTATTAACAGTGGAGGAGCACTCAAATCCACCCATTTTACAAATCCCCTGTGCAGGTGACCCAGAAATACCTCCAGGTGGACAACACGGCGGCACGGCTGGGCCAAAGCAAACACAGAAAGGAAGATTTTTTTCAGCCTCCAGCATATTATTTGTTGGCAGTTGGGTTTGCAGAATTTTTTGCAGAATTTCTGAAAACCGTGTAATTATCTTTGCTGATAAGGACGAGCCCTCCTTGCCCCTTCTTGTCCCACCTTCAGCAATTTTTCTTCCAGTTGCGAGAGGGCAGGAGGGTGCAAAAGCCCTTCCCTGACACCTTTTGACTAAAATAGAAATGAAACGAAAGAAGGAGCTGCAGTGGGAAAAGGCAAACTCATATGAGGGATTCTCTTTGGGCAAGGACCTGGGTGTTACGTGGTGGGTAACGTGGGAGGATGGGGAGACCCGGTGTTGGATTTAACCTTGGGGGAAAACATAATGAGGGCTGTGAGTTGTAGGAGGTGAGGTGGTAGGAGTGACCTGAACTGCCGAAGAGGGAGTTTCACAAGTAGCAAGAATGCCGCAATGACCCAAACCGACCTGGTGCTGGTGCCCAACGACTGAATGTGCTGCTTCTCCTGTCTCCAACAGGGAGTAAGGGTGGAGACTGAATTGGGTTTGGCTGAGGGGGAGTTAATTTTCCCCCCCAGCAGCTCCCAGAGCTGGAGTTTGGCCAGATGGGGGCTGGTAACCCCCCGGGGGTTTGGACACAGCTAGGCAGGACTGGGGTTTTCCAACCTTCGCCCCAACAGCAGGCTGGGGGCGGGCAAGATCTTGGGAGGGGACAGGTGGGAAAGCGAGGAGAAGGGAAGGGGGGACACGCCTTGGCTGCGCTT
>NW_009727232.1:0-36612 GCF_000703405.1 Apaloderma vittatum | reverse complement strand
GAGTGAGAGAGTGGCTGTGTGGGTCCCTGGCGGCCGGTCAGGGTCAAACCACGACACCCTTAAAAACCATGTGAAGGATTAAAATCAGGTGAGGACTATAGGCTGGACGTGAGTTCCCACACTGCTGTGCATGAAGGGCAGTGCGCCACGTCCTTCAGAGAAATTACAGCCTAAAGCTGTTGAGGGTTTATGTTTGGGGGCTGATGCCTCCCAGCCCATCCTGCTTCCTACCCTCTCCCTTTGGCACTGTTAAGGTCCCGTCACTGGCCAGTCCTAACAAAGTCGCGCTCCTCTCTTCAAGCAGAGGGGCCAGCCTGGCACACAGGCCTGGGGCACACGAGCGAGACACCACAGGGCTCGGTCCTGTCCCGGAACCTGATGGGGATCCCAGCAGCTCCCCACCTCCCCCCACCTGAGCTTCTTGCCCCAGCCCTTGTTCCCAGAGGTGCGGGATGTGTTCAGAGCTCTCAGAAGCTTATGAGAGATGATAGTGCAATCAGGATGCTGGCTACTCCATTGTGAAATATTTGTTTGCTCTTTTTCCTCCCATCCCACTTCTTCGTATACCACAACATAACCAGGCAGCACAAAGTCTTAGTCTGTGCTTCAGTTTTTCTGGCTTCATTGAAAAAATTCAATGTCTTAAAAACAGCTGCTACTACTTAATGATCTTTTGGTAACCAAGGCTGATTTCTTTTGTTATGCTCTCTGAAGATTAAATTTGCCTCTGGACTCTGTTGCCTGAAGGAGGCTATTGTAAAACAAGATACTCGGAAATCAGCAAAAAAGATGTTAAGGCTAAACCAGAAAACTACAACGCTTTAACTCTAGTGGTGCTGCTGCCAACGAGCTTGAGAAAAGGTCCCAAGATTACGTTAAAACCAGTCTGGTGTTGTGGGCTGATGGCTGAGGAACCGCTTTCTAACAACGTACACAGCTCTGCAAAAGAATGAGACCTCCACGATAAAAGAGACACTTCTTTGATGTTAGTTTTTAAATCCTAATTTGATCAAACAGGCTATCGTGCAAATAACTAGATGCTAGTAAGCATTGCTATTGCTTTAGATTGTGAGGAGGGAAATACAAAGCTCAAAGATTTGTAGTCCCTTTTACAAGAGACCCATTGGGGAGAGCCTGCATCTACTGAATACTGAAAAGCTCGATAGGGATTACAAAGGAAATTGCTATAGAAGATTAAAATATGTGGTCAGCAGTAATAACTCTCCATTTGTTGTCTCAGATTGTATTTGTGTTGGAGGAAAGATTGCTGTGCTTCAAATAGCAGCAAGGAAGAGAGAGAGAGGTTCCGAGAGAGATTTTTCCATGGCAAAGCCAACAAGAGGAAGTGGATGGGGATGGGGGAATGTGCTCCACAGAGCTGCCGGAAGTTGAAGCTGGAGGAAGGCAGCAACAAGAGACTAGAGCTGAAGGCTCTGATGAATACAAACACTGACAGTAGTCTTGGGGAATGAAATGACCAAGGATTGCCAACTGACGCGGTCTTTGAGTCCCTTGCTTGGCACGCTCCTACGGCACCCACCAGGGTTAGCTTGTCTGCCTGGGGACTGGGAGGCAGCGACCGTCACCAGGTGTCTATTACAGAGGGTTTCCTGCTTGCTCAGGTCAGCTAGGAACTTACTGCTTAGTTTGTGTTGACTGGAACTAAAAGTTATCACTATTTTTACTGGTTATAAAAAGATTTTGTTTAGAAAACAGCAAAAGGATAACTACAGAATACATGTGTGTGCAAAGGAGTCAGAGGAGGACTGTAATGGAATTCTGGCTGAAACTGAAACTATTGCAGCATTTTATCTTCTGTGCTCTCTGTCTGTTGCTTAGAATTATAATAGTGATTCAAGGGCCCCAAAAGGCAGGAGAATCAAGCCGATTCCTCCAGATATGGCTAATGAGAAAAGCCTTCCTTCTTAGCCGGAAGTGTAAGGTCATGCTTTGCCACTATGATGCTCCCTACCAAGTAACTGAAATAACTTTTCAATCAGTCTTTACTTGCCCACATGACTCTCTCTATCTCCCAGTGCAGAGCAACTCTGATTCTGCCAAACATGCACTGAAATCCACCCCTCCCATCTAGCCTGGTACCCGGAGACACGCTCATTTGACCTGAGATGCCAACTGTGGGATTTTTGAAGCCACTTCTTTGCAGCTGACTGTCTCTGGAGACCCCTCCTACTCCTCACAGTGGGTTCCTGAAGGATACCGGAGCTTGTGCATGACACCACTTAGTCTTCTTCAATTTACATTCCAGCTGAAACAGGGCATCAGCCTTCGCCAGTTATTTTGCTCACACAGGTCATAACCCAGACAGAGATTCACAGGGAATAACAGTAACCAATATGTAACAGTGAATAAAATTTAGGAAACATGATTTCTAAGCACTTTAAGTACTGTCTGTTACCTCATACCGTTAAAGGTACAGATACATATTTATAACAAAGAACCATATTAATTAAGGCAAGTATTGACAACATTGTCTTTTAAGGGCAGATTTGCATTGCCATAATTTACATTTAGTTTTAGGTATAACTACTTATATAAGTGCAAAGTGATTTGTTACTGTATTTACCCTTCCATTTACATGTACTATACATGGAAAAGAGGACCATAAACTTTTGTATGCATTGCAGTGGACAGGAAAACTGGCACTGACCACACCAGAAACCAGGTTTTACACAGAAACATTAGAGACTCTAGCAGAGGTGCTACTTTCTATTACAGGAAAAGTAGTCAGTGGTGGTATTTTTCATATTGGTCATGCCCCAGTAACTCCCACAGTGCTCTTCTTTTGTAATACTGAGTCTTTCATTGCTTGACAATGTTTATTTGCATTCTTTGTAATTTTTGCTTGAAGGGAAACTCTTATGTGAGACTTTTTTTAAAAAAAAAAACAAAACACAAACCCAACAACCACTTTAATTTTGAAGTCTAGTTTCTATATTTCTCATCTTGTCAAGAGGAAAAAAATAGCTGTATAATATCTGAATGAAGAAAAGAAGACAGATGATATTAAGTACTTGACACCTTCAGAGAGCAAAGATCATCAGCTTTCTCTTTCAGTGTTACAGTTAGAAAGTGCATGTGACACACACCGTCAAATAGATCATCTGCTCTAAGATTTACACAGCTCTCTCATTTGTTATGTTTTAGTCATGACACAAAGCTTATTTCAAGCAAAGTCATCACAGATGACAAACGAGAAACTGTGTTTCTTCACTTACAATCTTTAGCGATTTTTAAAATGCCCAAAGTAGTCGAATTATAGTTTCCTGTCCTGTATGATGTTGCTCCTGAACAGCTATTCCAAAATCCCACCCATCTGTGTTGCTGCATTTCTGCTCATGATGATTTAGCATCTATGCATTTGAGTCAAAGCCCAGGGAAGTCGAAATGACAATACAAAGTCTTAGATAAGAGAGATACTCTTAAAAAACACCCCAACCCCAGTAAAGTATGTATTTTCATACCCCATATAACACTGGGCCACGGCCACTGTCTGCCTTAAGATAAGAATTGCAAAATGCTTTCCAGCAGGAAACTGAAACAGCACTGGACAGGCAGAAATCTCTTTCTACCCTCGGTTCCACGGTCCTCACAGTTGTTTATATCATTTTCATTTCAACATTAGTCGTATTTGAGAGCTGCTGAGGAAGGGAGAAAATCTAGGCAAATCTCATGCTTACATGTTTTGTCCTACAGAAAGAAAAAAAAAAATCTATATTCCTGTTTCTTCTATTGCTCCCAATTTTAAAACAGACCCAAGATTTTTCTTGCCTATCTTTAGGGGTGAAGGAAGGGGATTATTTCTTAGCTTTAAATGGCATTTTAGCAATCCCAAAAAACAGACCTCTGTCATACTGAAGAGCAGTATCCTCAACTTGTAGCAGTTGATATGAGTGACATAGGAAGACCATTGTTTTTGCAAGTGTAAGCTTTAGTTCTGTAGTTCAGACATAAAATAAGAATCTTTCTAGATTAGGAGGAAAAGGAGTTAGAGAAATGCATAATCCTTGTCACAGTTGACCTTTTCTCTCCTTGGGTTTCTGGGTGTTTTCTCAAGAAGCAGAATTTCTTATTCTTGCTGTTCACAGAGGAGATAAGGACAGTATCACAGGGGGTGGCAGCTGGGTTATCCTAAAAGGTAAGTTACTATTTGAGGGAAGGAAAGCATAGACAGAAACTGCTTGGGAGGGGATGTTTTGCCCAGGGGAAGGAGAAAATACATAGTGCCACAACTGAAATCATTTACACTGAAAAACCCATAAGAAAAAGAGATGGAGAGAGTGTGGGGTGCTTCGAAAATTTGTGGAAGAAAAATGCACCCACCAACGGTGGAATGGCAGAGATCAGCATCCAGGTTTGAAACTCGTTTTTTTAGAGAAATAAAGAATGGGGTGAGGTTGTGGTTTTGGTTTTTTTTGGTTTTGTTTTGTTTTTTAGGTCACCATCTGATGAAATGTTTATTTAACAGGGAAGAAAAGAAAAATGCAAATACAGGAAATCTTCCTGTCCCTGGGTTAAGAAAACCATCAGAGCCACTAGCGCATTGAATAAATCCTGTTTTAGGCAGGCAATGACTTGAAACGCTTCGCTGAAAACAAAGGTGGTTCACAGTGACGCTTGACAGATGCAGAAGCAGTGTGACTGTGAGATGGCACAGTTATTCCAGTTTCAGGGACGATGGGAGTTTATCTGAGGATAAAGGAGGGAGGGATTCCCTGTGCAAGGTCAGTGTAGGGGAGAGATCCAGGGGAGACCAGCTGTCTGTACTTACTAACCTCTAATCCAGGAGACGGCTTTGTTCTGTGGCTCCAGTACAGAACAGTTTAGACTGAATGCCGATGAGGTATCAGCCACATAGGAAGTTATTTTGTGTTTCACTGCTTTTGGGTCCTCTTGTTTTGTTTTCTCCTCTCTCTGTATGTAAAACAAGCATTCAGGAGTTCCTGAACAGGGGTCACTCTGCTCCTCTCTAACAGCAGCATCTCGAGCAATGCGGCTGCTGCTGGCCAAAGGGCTCGCCAGCACTTCACAAAAAGCCCTGAGAGTACATAAATTCAGATCTTCACCAGACAGATAATTTTATGTGGTCACAGAAGAATAGGCCTTTGTCAGAATGAGATGATAGCTGACTTTGTTTGGGAGGGGGAGGGGAGAGAAGGAGGAGGCAGTTTTCTCAATTTCTGTGTATTTCTATTCAGCTGCTGCAGAAACATCCCCATCTGCTTTGAATCTACATTTTAATTCCAAACCCTAGCAAGAAATGAAGCAAGCTGGCTTGCTCTGCCTGGCAAAGGACACACATAGTAAGTTGCTGAGCTGAACACTGTTCCAAAATCCAACGTAACACACTTAAAAGCCAAGTTACCTGGCTTTGTGCTCTGTTAGACCGTAGGATGATGATAGTCAGAAAATTAATTTCATCAGTCTGTCCTCCTAGTGTTGTCACTTACTCAAGAGTACGTGCTTTCTTTGCTCTCTGCTCTGTCAGGACAATTTGGCTTAAGGAAGGCAACACTGTAAATAAGAAAATCCATTTCATTTCTCTGGTGAAAGCAGGCAATGGAGCTTTGCCTGCTCTCATGCATGATTAATGGATCGTGAAGCAGAGGGTGCAAATTAAATTGTTGATTACCCTTATTTATAACACCCATATCTGAATTCATGTAATATGACATGATTTTTGCCACTAACAGTAGACTCTTGTATATTCTTTTATATACATGAATGCTCAAGGGCTTATTTTAGCTTTATGATCTGCAGTTTGATTTTTGCTTGCCTTTCCTAGTGCAGGAAATTTTATCCCTAACTGTCAACAGGTGTCAGAAACAGAAGCAGCTGGAGCCAAAGCTGAACAACATTTCTGTTCTGATCTGATAAACTTGCAAATAAACCACATGTAACTCCTGTTATGGACGCCCAGGAAAAGCTAATCCTGACGCAGACCCTAAGTTAGTTTCTGTGCCTGTTTTCCAAGCTGTAACAGGGGATAATGAGCAATATACAGACTAACTTGAAGGCTGATAAGAAGCAGAACTGCCTCTTAAATTGTTCCAGGCTGAAAGGAATCATAGAAATGCAAGTTATTTATATTGCATTCTAGAGAGAGTATAATTTAAGGGCATTTTTTTTTGAGATGGGAAGAAAATGGACAAGCAAAACTTTTGAACCAAACTTAAGCTGTTGTGTGAAAAGACAGAGGAAAAGAAGAGGGTTTACTGTGAGCTGAAAGGGAAAAGAATTGAAAGATGCCCATTCAAATGCTTCATCTGCCTGCTAATTTTAATTAAGGCTCCTCCTTTGTAACTATGCCACAGAGCTTGAGTTCTTAAAAAAAAAAAAAAGTTATCACTAGGCAGATTTCTGAGAGTCTCCTGATTGAATCATCATTTTAATCTCTTTACTGCCACCCCCCTCTCCTGAGCAGAAGCTACCAGCTGCATTATCTGACAATTAACATGCTGAGAAATGCTACTGCACTCCTCAGGGAGTTTCAGTGATGCAAAACACTGTTTTGCCGTGTGACAAAAATGCCAAACCCTTTAAAATATCCTGTGTGGTAAAATAACCTGTGCAGTAAAATATTCTCTGTTTTTTGAAGCCTGGAAGCACACCTTGTTTTCACCAGGAAAAAATATTCTTCATGAACTTTTTCTGAAGAAAAAAAATACTCCTTTCCTGCAGTTCTTCTCCCTTCCCCCCTCCCTCTCCCCAATATCCCTGCCAAGTTTTGAGAACTTGATAAATAGAGTGGTCTTTGCAAAGAAATACCGATCTGTGACAAAAACTGCTGGCTGGGTTTGTGCTCAAGTGTCCTTGTACTTTCTCAGATCCTTCCTTGTCCTTGTCTTACTGCCTCACGTTTCAACCCTCTTCCCTAACAAAGCACTGGAAACAGCTTCTCGCTCCGTGCCTGGTGAGGTCCCAGCCCGCGCTTCTGCACCAGCCAGCTACAATTGCACAGAAGCCAAGCCAGGTTTATTGAACTGGGTCACTGCTCCCAGTTAGACACCACCTACCGTACCAGTCTCCTCTCTTAGCAACACGAAAAGGAGGGAGGGGGAATAAAAAAAAGCAAACAAATCCTTTCTGCTTCTTTTCCCTCTGCCACCTTTGTAAAGCCACAAGACCAGCCCAAGCAAGGTCTGCCCACAGGGACGCGCTAATTGAGATGCTGTTTGGCAGCAGACTCTGTCCTTGCATAAATGTTCGCAAAGTGACTAATTAAAAACAAGCCTCTCGCCCTGCTTCCTTCCCTCGACAAGTTAACATAGGCACGTTTTTCCTTTCATTATTTTATGGACAACAATAACGAACACGCTAACGAAAGAGTGCTCCAGGAACAGTTTTGTCTGAAGAAAATACCAAGGGTGGTTGTCTCTTTCTTCTCCCCAAGCCTGATGGCTACCTGCCTTTCTGGCAAGTCAGTCACACAAGAGGAGGGGTCTGGGGAAAGGCAGCTTTTCCAGGCAATTTTAATAGTGAAAAAGGAGGGAATATGCTTAAGCGTAAGAGTTCTGTTTCTGTTGTCCCAAGAGTACTGTGGGTACTCCATATGAGAATAAACAGATTTTCTGCGAAGGTAGGAAGGTTAGATCTCGGTGAGGAAACCCTTCTGGTTCTGCTGCTTAGCTGAGTGTCTGTCCTCCCATGGTCCTGCTTGGAAACCAGAAGGCACCAAGTAAAAGTGCAGAGTGCTGCATAACCCCAGAAAGCACACATGATGCCAAATGGGCAGAGCTCGTAATTACATCATACATAATCATGGTGTAATCACGGAAACATGCAAGGAATGGGAGTAGCTTTAATTCAGGAAAAATAGCTAACCAGATTGTGTAATGGGGAAAACCAGCAAATGCAGGAGGAGAACGTAATGGTGAGGCGACTGCTGCAAAGTGGGCCACAGAACAATTTCCACATTGATCAGAGATAGTGAAGCAACAGGCTGGATTTTTATCTGGCTGTTCTACATGACTAACACGAGCTCTGTGTGTACATGAAACACTGAGGAATTGCTTTCAGTGTTACTCCACTGCGTGCGTGCGTGCGTGCCTGCGTGTGTGTGTGTATGTGTGTGTTCATTGTTTTCTAAACTTGGGAATAATTGCTGTGAAACTTTCAAGTGTGGACGAGTTTTCCTGTAGGCAGACTGGACAAATCCCCAAGGGAGAAAGGAGTTGGCTTCTTGGAAGAACCCTGATCTCCAGACTTGGGAGAGGAACGGCTTTGCTGTGCTGGAAAAAGCTGCATGCGCATCCACGTGCTTTGGAGGCAGCCTCCTCGCTGGGTCTGAGCCAGCTGCCCGATAGGAACATGCTGAGGAAGCAGCTCCACACGCGGCCAGGCTGCTGGGCGAGCGCCTGCGATGCAGGGGGACAAGGAGAGGAAGACGTATTTATTTCTGCTGTGTTTATTCCTGCCGAGGCTAGGAAGGGATGACAGGATGGCACAGAGCCCACCCCTCCAGGTGGCCCGTGGGCATTGTTCTTCCCTGCTTGGGAAACCTTAATGGAACTTGAGTACGAGACTGAAGAAACGAGCAAAAGATGGGCCAAAACGTGCAGCGGCGTTTAAGCACACAGACACGGGGATGAGCACCTCAGGGACATTTACGAAATAGTTTCAGTAGTTAACATAATTAGAAACTTCATGGGAATTACAGAAGGACCTATGTGGCTCTCTCAACGTCTGAACGCCTCTGGAGAGACAGTCCTTAGGGCCAGAAGTCAGGTATGCAAGTTTGGTGTCCACAGTACAGATTGGATGCTTGCAAACGCAGCTTGCCTAAAAGGTACCTGAGCTCTGATGTGTTCTGCTGCTGCCCTGGGCTTCAGCACACCTGCCTCTGGCATTTATCAGCAGCCTCACATGTAGTTTGTGGAATTGCTGCTGACCTCCATGACATCCTGTGTCGGCATGTGGACAGTCACTAGAATCAGTCTTACTAAGCTGAGGGGAGTGTTACACAAATGAAAAGTGCAGTAGCAATTCCTCCTTGAGCTGTGATAGTGGACCTCTCTTGATAAGCAGGTAAATTAATTCAGTTACAAGGAAAAGCCAAATCCTGCAGGAAGCAGGGTTCATATTTCCATATGTAAAACCACCTTCCCCTTACGCTAGCAGCAAAACTTCAACACAGAAAGATAAAGTAGCTTTACAGCTACAAAAATCTGTCTTCCTCTGAAATAGTTAACATTTTAGTTCAGAGGAAGGAGAGGGCAGGAAGTGAAAGGAGTGATCTTCACATGTTGGGTTTTTATTTATATAAACTACGCAGAACACCTTGACAGTCTTTGGGATACGCAGAGCTATATATAGAAATATGAGTAACTGTACTGGTGAGTGTGACGCTGTGTGCAAGCCAGAATATTCCCGTGTGTTTTCAGCCATGTGCTTTGCTTTCCCCCTCTAGCTGTGCATAGATGATTCTAAATCAGTTTAGCATTATCTAAAATATTTTTTTCTTGCCTTGTACGGTAGTTATTTCTGTATGACTACTATGTAGCCTGAGACTTCCTCAAAACCTCCCAGTTTGTCTTGCAGTTTTTACTGAAGAAATACGTTTATTAGGCTCTCCTAAAGCTCTGCCTCTATCCCATTGGAGTATGTTACTCTGCAGTGAGCAGTTTTAGAAAAAACTCATCCCCAGAGATGTGACAGTGCTATGATGTGAGAGTCAATAACCCCAACAGGCCGATGATTTCTCCAGAATTGGTACATAGCTGTCATTATCCTGAATTACTTAACAGAGCTTTTTAGACCCAAATACTAACCTAAGAAATAATGTCTTTCCAGGCCATGCAATCACACAAGGGGTTCCAGTACTGTTACTTGTATTTTGAGGTTTAAGAACACAATGCCGTGAACTAGTATTTGTTACCCCTGAGCTGAAATACAAATGCCTAATAATTCTGACTGGAGTGGGAACTACTCCTGCTTTGGGACTTGTGTCCTGCTTTCCAAGCAGGTAGCTCTGGGAGCAGCAAGCCTCAGGAAGCCTAGAGTCTCAGGGGTTTGCTTTTCTTGGGCAACACTGAGTTGTAGCAGAAGCGTTTCCCATGGCTGGAACATGTATAAGGGCTCTCTCCCACGAGGATTCTCTGGCGTTTAATAACATGTGAAGTTATGCATTTGCTGTTCCCTCCCCTGGGATGTTTACAGGAGTTTTCTCCTTCGCTCAGCTTCTGATCTCCGCAACAGTTGGAGCCCTAGATCTATTACACATGGCTGAAACCAGGCAGTTGACTCAGACTCTCTTTGTTGGGGGTGGGCAGACACATACACATGGTGTCATCCCGTATTATTCATTTTGATGGGAAACTAGTTTAATATTAATTTTTCTAATCACAAGAGGGATGTATGACAGCAGTAATTTGTGGTAGTGAGCAGAATGGTCACTGCTCTTAGTGAGTAAGGGAAATACGTTCAAACCAAAGAGCAGAAAGCTGCCATATGTACCACCTTAACCATGTCTGTAGGAACCGGAAGTGGAGAGGGGACAGCAGAGAAGGGTAATTTTAAACAAGCCTGGACAGTAGTTGACTCCTGGACCCTGCAAGGTCAGTGGGGATTTTGTGAGGACCTCCTCTAGAGGCACCTGGAACGGGTTCATGGAAGACATTCACTGGGTTCACAGAGAGAAGGTAAGAAGTAAAACCAAGAAAGCCTTTTCAAGCAGTAAACTTCCTGCAATTTGGGACTAGCTAGAGGACTTTGGATCAATAACTTTCTTGTCTTCTCTGGAGAGAAACTTGGTAACTGATGTTTTGGGGAAAGAAAATCGGAAGTGTTTGATGGTGCACCCCAAGCATTGCTTCAGAAATGGGCAGTGCAGAGAAGTGGTGCAGTTTAGAAACTTCTGGGTTGTTGCATTAACAGCACATTAAGTCATGCAACTGCAGGTTAGGAATTTTTTGCCAGTCAACAAGTTTCCCCACAGAACAACTTCACAAAGTGACACAAATGAAAGGCTTGAGAGCCTCAGAACCAAAAGGGACAGGAAGCTAGGAGCATGTTAGAAGTCATCCCTTCCTAATTTTTAATTTAGAAAGGGAACTGTTTCTAAAACAGTTGAAGGCAATTGCAAAGTTCAGTGGTGGGATCTGAAGAGAGAAGTTTGAAAGATGCGAAGGAAAGCAGAGTAGTCACACAAGCAGAAAATGTGTTAAGTGCTTTGGGAGCAAGTGAGCAGCGAAGAAATATATAAGGAAAGTGCTGTATGCATCCATACCCAGCTGCAGACCTTGGTTAGATTAGAGAAATCAGATGTCTGGCCTTCTTTGGGAAAAAAAGATGTGAGATAAATGGAAGGACCTTAAAGGAGGACAAGAATAGATGAGAGAATGTGGAATGGGGAAGGCTAGATATTCTACTGGATGCAGTAGAAGAAAAAGCTGACGAAAGCAAGTTTTGAAATAAAGCAGTGATGCTTTTCAGCTTGTAGAACGTGAACTGAGGAAGCGAGAGGAGAAACAAAGTTTATATAGCCAAGAAAGGAGATGATAAAGAAATAAGACTTTCTGTTTTCCTCCTTCTAAAGTCCCCCCACTAACAAAATTGTGAAGTTCAGCTTTCTGTAAATAGTAATTGTTGATCTTACGTACTTCTAGAGCTAGTGTGGTGTTACCAAATGGCAACAGAGATGGACACAATGAGAGAAAGGTCTCTCATGACTACACAGGCAAAAATACACATGAAGATGAATTTACCCATCTAGCTAGTTCACAATTGCTGCCGCTAACGTAGCTTTCTAAATGATGAAATGGATTATACGATATCTGTCCTGTGACCCGTGGAACCAAATGTGTGTCACGGAGTAAGGTCACTACACTGTCAGCTGGGCGACAAACCTAGTTCGAGCATTGACTCGGGATTGCAGGCCGTGGGCCTTCGGCCAAGGGATGTCGAGCGTGCCACAGAGGTGACGCGCGCACTCCCGGCGGAAGGCTTCCAGCCGATCGGCACGCCGCCACGCCGTCCCCGCGCCAATTCATGGAAAGGCAACCGGGCTGCCTCCAAAGTGAGCAGCTCGTCTGGCTGTCCAGATGGACGTGGCGCTGTGCCGGCAGCAGCCACGATCTGGCAGAGAGGAGGAAGGGAGTCTGTTGGGTAGTCGCTGGCTGCTCATGACCAGCTTTCTAAGGAGACTGGACACTCACTGAACACACCCTGTTTGCTTTGGCCCCAAAATATCTGGTAATCTTGCAAGAAATGGAGGAGATAAGGGTGGATGTCACGGTGCTGCAGATTGGGGTGGTTCCACGGATTTCAGCAGAGCCACACTGGTTGAATTTTGGCTCAAGGTCTGAACAATGGCATTAGCACAATGAGACTGTACAAATTACGCTGCTGCAAAGTGGTCCCGTTCCAGATATTTCTGGTGTAACACAGATGTAAGCCAGTCCCCTCATGCGTTACTGCTAAGACGTGTTGGTGCTGAGAGTCTGTTTAGGGTTTCAGTGTTGGTTTGAACAAGTAGCAACCTCGTTGCTGCAGTTTAATCCTTCAAACAGTGCCATGACAACTCTACCACACGCTGCCTGCCAGGTTCAGGCAAGGACATAGTGGAGCGCACGTCAACGGTGGAGCTGCAAATGAAGTAATGTGTTATCAGCAGACAGGTCAGGGCTCTATGTATCAACTCCTGGAGCAGAGCGTGACTAAAAATAACTTTCTATTGCAAGTACCCATTTCCCAAAGAAGGAAATGCCCTTGTTTAACACCTTCCATGCCAAACAAGCCAGGAATGACTTATTGCAGTTCCTGCATCCCTTGACATCCCAGTGGTCTAGCTGGATGACTCGCTCAAGTACTCTGCTTTCACCTCCAAAAGGTGACCAGAAGTCAAGAGACCTGAGCAATCCCAGCCACATTGCCATCACCTGACTGTCACCATGGGTAATATTACAGTTACACATCAGTCTCTCTCTCTCAGGAATGTGAGTGTCTGGAGCAAGCATGGGACTGAACTACTCCTCGTGCCTTTTGAGGCGCACATCATCAGAGCAGGATCTAGACTACTAAATAACCTCACATCAACTTCCCACTTGGGTTTGCACTGTAAACAGAGAAGCCTTTGACTTCTGTTATTCTGCCAGACTTCATACCTGAGACAGAGATCAGAAAGATCCCAACCAAATAACATTTCTATTCTTAAAAAAAAAAATTTAAAAATTAGAAAAATTTAAAAATTGATTTGTAACTTATGGTGTGTCCCAAGACGTTTATTTTTTATTTTATCCATGGAACAGTAGTGGTTGTTTTGGGCCTTGCCATGAATGAAGAGGTGTATAGAACATTTCAGTACGCAGAGTGCAAGTCTCTTCTCCCTAATACTGTGGAGTGGCATGGGTTCAAGTCAAGGGGAGAACTGAGTGGAGTCCAGTTCCTCATAAAGTTTCTCATGGGCAAAAAAAGTTTCAAACTTAGGAACTCTAATTGTATTTATGCATGTTTACACTAGTAAGTCATGGAGTAAGCTAATCCTATCTAATGACAGTGGCAGATTTACAATTGTGCTATTACAGGCCAGTGCAATCTTCTCCTGAAGATATTACTGCTTTCAACACCCACAACAGGGGGCAAAAATT
This sequence comes from Apaloderma vittatum, assembly GCF_000703405.1. Taxonomy (NCBI): domain Eukaryota; kingdom Metazoa; phylum Chordata; class Aves; order Trogoniformes; family Trogonidae; genus Apaloderma; species Apaloderma vittatum. The sequence continues at coordinate 23,008 of NW_009727232.1, read as the reverse complement.
CACAATCAATTAGTCAATTAATCAATAAAGCAAGCCTCAAACGCTACTTGCATTATTACGAGGGGACGGATCCTCTTCAACGAGAAAGCAAAAGTGTTTTGAAAAAGCAGGTACTAATACACCAGAAACAAGCTTTCTCTGAAGTAAATAAACCATGGCACATCTCCTAGTGACTGAAACCACAGGTGTTCTATTAAAACATGTAAGCAACGAGCTTAAGCAGGGCCATTGCGTCTGGCAGGCCAAAACTCCTCTTCGTTTGCATTAGTTGACTCAGGACTGGGCTGGGTTTTTTTTTCCCCTCTGACTACAGACAATGCAGTGAGTATAAAAAGGACAATTAAGCTCTCAACTACTGAGCATGCCTCTTTTTCCCATGTTGCACAGCCTGGCAACAAATCAATTTTGTCTTTCACTGTGAGACTTTCTCTCTCTCCACCGGCTCAAAATTACTCTCCCAGAATCCTCCAGAGCAACTTATTTTTTTTTTCCCTCTGCAGTATGTCCTGCCAGTTGCCACTTTAGTAAATAGCATATAGCAAGCACTAACTTTATTTTTTCCATTCTCTCTAAAGGTTAACTATAGGTGAATGTTTTATCCTTTATAACAAGTAATTGACATGCACGAGCCAACTTTCTGTTCAGAACATGATTTGTATTCTTGAGAGATCTGTGCATATTCTTGTTCGTATTGCTTCTTCCCTGAAGGGATCTGGGAGGGGGAGGAGAAGGAGCTTTTAAAGTTTGGCTCACAAAAGTTACAGAGAAAGATCTAGGCTTTCAGCTCAATCAGATAAATGGTAATGTAACTGCACAATGTACAGCACAGTGGCACGTACTGATAGGAAAAGAACAGAGCAAATAAGGGGGAGGGAGAAGGGAAGTCAGCAGGCAGAGAAAAGAGAAGGCTCAGTGTCCAGGCAAGCTTGCTGCTAAAATACAAACAATCAGAAACTTTGATTCCGAAGGTCAGTGGGCACATTAGAAAAACAATTCAGGTGGAATTTTAATAGGAGCTTTCTAATGAGAAGTCAGTGTTCTTCATATCCTTTCACTTGGGCAGCATTTGCTTAATCAAACTTCATTATTTGACCCCAAGATCACCAAAATCAGATTTGTTTCACTCACTTCAGTGGGTTTAGAGTTAAGTTCAGAAATGCACCATTTTTATGGGGGTGCGGCAGGGGCATTTAAAGAGCATACTTTTTTTTCTTGTTTTTTAATAAGTCAAGAGTCTTCTCATGTGGTTACAGCTTCTTGTGAGAAGGTCTTTACAGAATTTATGTATAAAAAAGAGTGTCAGCACATATGCAATGCCTGTAATTTAGAACAGCTTGCGGGTTGTGGTCTCCTCGGTCAGGCTGGGAGGTGTGGTGGGTACAGCTGCGTAATCCTTGCAATGCTGTAATCTGTCAGCTGCCACTTCAAGCCTTTACTTTTACCACACAACGGTGAATTTTGTAGTAAAGATCTTCACTCCCCTTGTATCCAGCTTTTTCAAAATTAAACAAGCTTAAGATCCCCTTTAGCAAACACAGAATGTCTTACAGAATTGATGTGAAATAGCATTTAAAGACTTGATATTCACACTTTCACCTATGAGAGTAAGTCTGGCCTATCAGAAGTAACCCCCCTAGCTTGTAACATTCAAAGTTGTGGTTTTTGAAGGGTGAATGGTGTATCTTTACTCAAGCAAATATAACTTACAGACAGAACTGGGACAGGATTAAATCTTAGTTATATCTTATTGTGGCAACTTACCAGACTTAGCTAGTAGAGACTCCATGCTACTTACGTTACAACATCCTCTTGTAGCCCCTTTCTTGCAGTTTCCCACTGCACCCACTAACAAGTATTCTCCACACACAGCCCCCAGTTGTCTACTAAAAAATTACTCTAAATACTAAATAACTAAGATAATTTACCCAGACACAGCCACCTATCTCATACAATGAAAGCTCAAAAGAGCACCACGAGGTTATCCTTTCCACTCACACTTTATTTCAAACAGGTGTGCAGGGGGAACATATCAGAGAGATTTAAATAGAAGGTTAAGCAGACTATAAATTTCCATCTACGCTTGGTCTAATTAAAGCTATGAACATGCTTGAGACTGAGAATTTTGTTTACAGTAATCCCCTTATCAAAACTGTCATATGCCAGGAAACGTCAGAAGCAAAGTTTCTTATTCCCCATGTTCTTGAGCTACTGTGTCTGCCATTTAAATATCAACATTTCTCAACAGCTTTCAGTTTAACCCACAGAGGTTTCCCACAGTAACTGCTGGCTGACTTATGAGCCCCCTTACTCATACTGGTGACTAGTTAATTCCACAAATAGCTCCACTGACTGCAATGGGATCACATTTAATTATGACTTCATCAACAGAAAAGATTTCCAGCCCTTTAGGACTAATGCAGATAGCACTATGAGATAATCACAACAGCAGTACTCCCAGAGGTTGTAACCACCAGACTTTTTTGCTGCTTCTGCTCGTGTGAACGATAAGCCACCGCGCGACAGGCGAGTAGCAAAATGTTACTATTGCAACCCGTGCTATGCCTGGGTTTGTATTTTTTCCATTGTCATCTTCCTACAAAGAGCCCTCTGTCTCTTCTGACTCTTGTATTTTACCACAAAAGCAGTATTTTAAGCTTGAGGGTACAAAAATTTTCTCAACTTTACACTGTCTTACTTGTTGGGTCCTAAGTTTTGCCCCAATACCCAGTATTTGCACTTACAAACAATTAATACAGAAAAAGTATTTATGTACCATTTATGTACCATAGCAACACCTTCAGGCCTCAGCTGAGCTAGAAGTCTCCTTCTCTTCAGACACTGTAAGGATATATAATGTGCTTTTGATTCCCCTCATTGTTACCTGTTTCTTCCCAAAGGGTTATATTGTGAGTTTCTTACATGGATGCAGTTAAAACCATGTGTGATCTCACTGCAGTCAATGAGTTTGTGAGATTAAGTAATCATCGCTGTGTTTGTGTCCAGGTCTGTAGTTAATGGAGGGAAAAGGGTAAAACAAAGCTTTTTCAGTGCAGGTACTACAATCCTGCATGGAGCAGCAGTCAAAGGCTAGCACTGGAGAGACAGGCGCATACATCAAGCAAGCCCTCCTGAGGCCACCGGCTGGGTCTGGGACTAACCTACACACAGACCAGAGGGTTACATCCTTCCCTAGGGCTCCTTTTGCTGGTGTTGCAGGGACAGACTTGCCTGCTAAGCTTTCGCCTGCATGATACAAAGCCTTCTTTTTTGAGAACTGCTATGTAAGAACCTAAAATAGCCTGCCCCATCCATCCTGAGTGCAGCTGGGCAGAGTTCCTTCATAATATCTGTCATGCCTAAAAATATTCCCGTTATGAAAATAGAGACAGAGATACTATGTCTGTTTTTATGTGCTGTGCCTGCATGTTTAGTGTACATGTAAGTGCATGTGAAATATGTCTGAGGGTGAGCTTCCTCATCCATGGAGCACAAATGCTGTACTGAAAAATGATCTTAAAACAGTGAGCTTCACAAATATGGGCTTGATATTTGTTTCGGAGTATTTGTCTATGGCTCTACTGCTGCACTATAAATACACCTAAACCAAAGCAGTCAATATGTAAAGCAGGGCAGAGAATACCTCTAACTTCTAGACTTGCTAAGCTCACAAAGCTCTGGGCAGTGCTGCTCACAGTAATACTTTGCAGGGATGAGAGAGAGAAAAATACAACCAGGAGTGAGGCAGTCTAAGCTTCACAAGCGAGGTGAGGTATAATATTTGAATATTTCTAAGGAATGAGACTAAAGGACAGTACGAAGTAGGCAAGATGCACTTTGACTGATGATGGTGGTGAGGACCATAGTGACAAAGCAGAAAGGTGGGAGGTGTTTTACATCGTGCGTGGTTTTCCTCCTCTGAAAGTCTTAAGTCATAGAAAAAGCCCGTAGAAGAATCAGATATGACCGTACAGAAACAGGAACCGATGAAACAAATTAAGGCTCGGGGTAAAGGAAAACCCTATTAGTCGAGCATTTCTTACAGCTTTTTCCCCATCTTTCTTTTTATATAAATCATGGTCTGTTCAGCTTCATATTAGAGGCAAACCCTGCAACTGGGCCTGCCCAGCTTGGATGTTTCTTAGTGTGAAGGGAAACAAAAACATGCAAGCACAAACACCTGCTGAGTTCAGAAGAACAGAAACAAGAGAAAGAATGAAGCAAAGAAAACGTTCAGCTTGTCTCCAGTTCCCTCTAAACTTAAGTCCAGGTCAGCACTGTTGCTAGCTGTACCACAAGATATGAGTTCCAGCAGGATGCCCAGATTTTATGAAAGGATGGCTATTTCTCGCAAGTTCTATCTTTACATCAGGTTACCATTGCTTTGAAACCTTCTTTGCTTCATTGTTTCTACAGTTCTACAACCAATATCTCTGTGAAATCATCCTCTGTGACTGCTGAGAACTACTTCTTAATTCCCTGGAGGGAAAACCACAGGCAGATGAGGCAGCACTTTCCTGCCCAGGTCTGCACAGGAGAACCAGTAACCCTTCCAGAAAGACTGCCATTTACCCTCCTGATTTAGTGCAAACTCATATTTGTATACATAATTAACATTTTAAAAGGATTTCTAAAGTCTGTGTCATAGTCTATAAAATTCTTTGGCATATGCAGAGGAATTTAGGTTCTTTCGGGTTAAAATGGTTCTGGCAGAACAGAGAAAACTAGAAGCAGTAACAAAAAGCCCAAATCCCTGAAAGTACCGGATGTGTTCCTCCCCATGCATTAGGCTGCAACTAGTGTGTTAACAGGCAGTGTTAGATATGCAAGGATGAAGTAAACAAAATGCCTGAGGACTGCAAAGTAAATATTTGGGTGTATTAGCTAACTGTTTGTGGGTGTTTTGTGCTTTTAAATTTGTTTTTATTAAGTTCAAGTCCAACTCACCTTCCAAAAAAAGATAACTGAAATGATCTGTCTCCTGCCCACAGTTGTCTCCTCCATCAATATTTTTGCTTATCTCTCTTCTCATGTTTCATGTTGTTTCAAGCAGCTCTTTAGCAAGCCACAAAAACGTTAGCTATTCAGCTAGGTTTAAGAGTACCCCAGCTGAAGTAAATATTCCACACAGGCATACTACCTTTCTTTTCCATTTCCTGGTTAGTCCTCTTCAGGCCTGCTACATGTAGATGGAGTCTTTAAAATGTTTAGTGAGGAGACCATGTATTACAGAAACTATTGCTTTCACAGTGCTGTGTTTCTATAGTAACATCTTATTAAAGCACTGCAGCCATCTGCTTTAAATATTAACTTCACGAGACCATCATGACTAACTTAAAACAATATCACATGTTTATTAAATATTAAAACTCGAAACAAAAGGAGAGAACTACAGGAGAGCTTTTTTCCTGTTCCTCCAATCTAATCCGTAAAAAAACCCCAAACACTGGTTTGTTCTTTTTAGATAATTTAACAGTTCGTGCCACTGCTTTAGAAAAAAAATGTTTAAGTGACCACACTAGCTGCTGGTGGCATAAACTACAACTTTCTGGGTGTTGCAAAAATAAACAAATGAAGAAAATAGCTTCTTGGGGTAGGTGGTCACTTTGTATATGTTGCTCCTAATAACAGATTTTCTCGACTGTGTTTTCATAGCAGTACTCTCAGACGTACTGTGGCTAAGTCTTTGGAGAAGGGAGCAGGCAGGGAAACTGTCAGCAGCAGCTGAGAAGTGCCACACTGGAGCAAACAACTGTACATTTTTATCATAGTCTGCTAAAGGGCAGATGCCTCAGAGAAAGGTATAAACATCAGTAATGCATTCGGCCAAACTCCAGCTTACAGCCAAACCCAGGAGACTTACCCCCTGCCCCCAACTGCATCCGAAGGAGCAGGAGCCTAGATGTTGTCCCAATTCACAGGAATGCTGGCTACTTACAGAAGAACCCACATCAGCAACAGGTTGTGACAGCACGGTTCTTAGATTAAGTACACCCAATCATATTTGTTTCCTTTCAGCAATCTGAAACATGTTGGCTGTTCCTTCTCCGAATACTCTTTCTCCAGACTGTGCCAGAGAGCCTAAAGGAAGCTCTTGAGAACCCTTCTCTGTCTTTAATGTATGGTGTCTGTAATATATGGTATCTCACCCTCCAACGTCATTTTCACTGTGTTCTGCTTCTGCTCCCTCATTCTGTGCTGCCCCTGCCTGACCCAGCACAGGCTGTTGTATTTGAAGTCAGAATACATGGGAACGCTCATAATTTGCATATTTCATCCGAAAGTTTCACTGGAACAAGAGGAGGGGAATTCAGACCTTCCCATGGCAAAACCACACACTTCTACCGCTGCAGCTCAAGGAAAGTATTTTCGAGTGTTTTGCATTCTCTGCAACACACTTCTGTCTCCACCCACTACAGCTTAACAAAGCCGTACATATGACTAAGATTAAGTACTGTATTGCATCTGCTTTTCCCACTTCTCTTTACTGCCACATTAACCAAGTGCCTACGCTAAGCTGTTCATGATGTTGTCTAGATCGTCTTCTGCAGGGGAAAACTTTCTGTGTTATGCATGGGATAGCAGCAGTCCACTCAGGCAACACAGACACGATCCTTGTCCAAGAAATTCAGCCTAGTGGATCACCAGACCCTCAGAAAAATGCATAATTACTTATTTTAAGATTCCCTCAGTATGCATTTCCTCCTTCTTGCAGACACCAACTTCTCTGTTTTCATATGTTAGCTTTTTTTTTTCTGAAGTTCTTCTGGGTTTTTTCATATTGGTAACACAAAGGCAATGTCTCCATAGTCAGGAACACTTGTGAGCACCAACACTGAATGAGGAACAGCAGTTCCCGGAGATACAGTGAATATCAAGTTGAACAGTTGATGTCAGTCCTTTTGAGTTTTTCTCAAAGACAATTTTGGCACAGGCTATAGGCCTGTTTGTGAGGCTTGGTCAGGCATTGTTACCTTTCTTCTCAGAAAGAAGGCAAGGCCTCATCTGGAATGCTATACCTGTCCAAAGAGTAAAAAGTTTATTGAAACAAGACTACTTGGAAGAATCTCCACTAGCAGAGGTCTTCTAGAGCAGATTATCCAAATGTTTGTCAAAAGTGATAGTTACGATTTATCTGGTTTAGGAGAAGATGATTAATTCAATGGTCTCTTCCATGGCTATTCCATGCAAATTTCAGGACAACTTGTCTCCCTTTCTTACTGCTGTGCAGTGAAACTCCATTTAGTATACCCTGGTGAGTTTTTTTCTGGATGAGAGTGCACGCAAATTTATGCAGGCCATATGTGGCTCACAAAGGGAAGAAGTCACTGCTCTTCCTCCCAAATTAAACAAACAGCAGTTTTCCAAATCAAAACTTTACACTGGAGAGTGACATTCTTTTACATGAAGTTTCATATTTGCCATGCTTCAGACACCTATTCTCTCCACATTCATGGACCTATGGCAAGGAAAAATAATTAGGAAAAAAAGAAAAAGCTGCCAGTATAGTGGAACACGACTAGAAGAGAAGGCCCGATTTTGCTGCTTCTGTTTTATCTCTCCTGAATTCATAAATCAGCATTTCTGCTGTTTGCTTGTTACATAATAAAGGCTGTTTCCTTTTGCTGCTGTGTAATTTGGCTTGTAGAAATGAGAGTTTCATCATATTTTGAACATTTGGAGGTTGGCCATGGCCAACGGCAGGTGGGCAAAGCACAGCACTGTTTCTTGTAGTACTGAAAGATGTGGGAAGAAACATCAGCACTTCACTGGTTTAACCCTGTGAAGATGAAAAAGAGCCATTGCTGGCATGGCTCAGCAAACATTTTTTTTAAACTTACTTTATAACATGAGATTTTTTTCTGTTTTCCTAAGAATGTCTCTGGGAGTTTTTCCCCATACATTTCCCAGTACTGTAAAACACTCCTACTTCCTTCACTGTTTTTGTTCAGTTCTGCACACACAGTAGTTCTTGTGACTCTCAGATTAACGGGACTTGTTTTTAAGTAGGGTGATAGGAAGCATTTTCTGCCTGTGGTTTGTGCTGAGCAGATATTCTGCAGGCCTATTGTTTGTTCCTACCTTGCCTTTGAGTACTATGGGCAGCTGTTAACTTAATGTGTCGTCCAGCAGGTGTTCTGCATGTTTCCTTCTCTGTGTGCAAAAAGAATAAGCAGTTGGTCTGTTAAAGAAACGTGTTCTGCTGAGAAAGCAATGAGTAAGAGAGATAGAGGAACAATGTGGTCCCGGTCTGTCTTCCTCCCCGGTCAGGGAGTCTTCCTGCTGTCTCATTCAGTGCTGTGAATTCTGGTAGTGCAATTTAGATCCCATCCAAGATTCCCAGCTCTAAGAGACATCAATGAAAAATCCCTCAGGTAAATACTAGAGGCGCTGTTTCATCTCTTCTCCATCTCCCCTGCTTTTTTGGTAGACTGGCTTTTGAAGGCCAGGAGAGAAGGAGATTGGCAGAAAATTATAAATTGGTGAATAACCTCTATCTCTCACACACACATGTGGCAGAGAAAGCTATGGCTGGTGACAGTTGTTTATTATGCTGAGGAACTCTTCTCCCTACACTGTGCACTGGCATGATTATTGATCAGCATATGTTCCAAGTATAAAAAAAAATATCAAAATTCCCAAGTCTGTTGCTTGCTAGTTGGGTAAAACTCTCTAGTAAGAATTGCACCCATGTATCTGAAGACATAATTAAACTTCAGGTGTGCCTTTTGCTGAACTTGCTAAACAAGATTTCCATTGCTTTTTTACCTAGAGGATAAACCCATGACAGAGTCTGTATTTATTCTGAGATACTCATCTAAACTGACACAATGGCGGTATTCACCCTGTAGCATGCCTGGTAATCTTACACTGTTTGCTTCCATCCTGCCTCCAACTACAAGCATTGAATAAAATAATATTCAGCATAAGAAGCTATTCTTTCCTCATACTCTCTTCACTGGGTGACCAGAAGAAGCTTTTCATATAATGTAAGAAAATAACATAAATGGTAACAATAAGAAGATTCTCTGAGTCAGAGATGCAGCAGACACAGAATTTGTGTGTCTGTACAGATCTTACACTGGTTAAGTTATATACGCTGGTAAAGCCCACAGACATCATAAATACTAATAAACCAGTCCTTGGAAAACTCAGTGCTTTCTGATTCAAAACATTTAAAAAAGTGCTTCAGGGCTTCTGAAGAAAGACTCCAGAAGATGTACAATCATGTACCCAGGGAAAAAAGCTACATACGTCTAGAGAAGATTCTACAGTAAGGCTCTAGTTCTCCTTTCTCTGAGTCTGCCCATACTTAAGAGTGTCACAGTAAGGTGGATTTGCTTTCCTCAGGCAGGAGAAATGCCACAGAACTCTTAAAATAGGAACACGACAGTGACCTATATTCAGTACTTCCATTCTTATTTCTAGGTCTATTACATACAGTTTAATGAACATTATAATGAACATTCAGCCGTCAAAAAACATCAATAACTGATGCAAGAACATTTGCTCACATTTCGAATGCAATATTAAAAATTGGGTAGGAGACTGGACAAAACCAGAGATAGGTCAGGACCTGACCTTCAAGAGCACTTCACCTGCTCAGGTGGGAGTTATCTGACCACACAAAACGAGTCGGTGACCCGGCAAGAGTGGACAAATGCCTTTTTTGTTTTGTTTACATAGTGAAAAGACTCTGCAGGAACCTTGACAATTCCACTGTGCATCTGCTGTGGGTATGGATGGAAAAGGTAAAAAATATGGACTAGCTTTATACTTGTGAAAGTTTTAGTCAATAATGTGATTGAATCGCCTTGGAGAAGAGGCATGGAGAAGCTCGTGGTGTATCTTTTGTAAGGGGCTTTGTCATTATATTTACAAACTGAACTGTATCATAGAGACCAATATAAAATGGAACTACCGTCTTTCTACCACCTTGCCTGCTTCTGAAAGGTCAATCTTTCTATGCTGAGGGGAAAAAAAAATCCTTCACTATTTAGTAGACTTTTGCAAAGCTGCAACTAAATTCTTGTTTCCAAAATAAAAACTGTGATTTATTAACAAGCATGGGTTATTTTTCCTAGTTTGGCAGCTTTTTCAAGAAAGCTCTGTTTATCTTCAGCAACCACTCACAGTTATATAGCCTGTCTTCCTCCACATACATGTATTTCTGAGAAAAGTTCAAGAATGCTAGAAACTGTCAAAAACTAATTGTCTGACCGCATACTTCCATTTTACATTAAACTGCTAACTTCTAGGAAGGAAACTGGTTTTAGAGTAATTTGGTGTACAATACAAACTTCTTCTAAGAACTTCAAGGGTAAGGAAGGGAGACTTTTTATTTTAAAAGTAGACATCTACTGCATCCAAAAGTGATTTTTAAAGAACACATATGAAGACAGAATGTTGATATTTGACAGTTGAGCATTCAATGCCTGGTTTGCTAAAAGGGTGTTTCAGATCTGCACTTTTTCCTTAAGGCCCACGTCAAAAAAATCAAGTCAGCCATACAGTGGTATGCATATTTGGTAGATGGACGTGCGTCATTTGAAACTACTAAGGCATCTTTTTCCTAAATGGACAGCCACAACCTGACTACAAAGCATTCATTAGTGCCCGAGTGCAAGTGTTAAAAAAGGAATAAAAAAGGAACTGTCAATCAGGAACCACACAGTCACGCGGTGTTCTTTTCTTTCAGCCAAAGTAAGCCAGCTTTGCAGTTCTTTCCCGCTTTGAATTTTACACACTTTTTGAATCAGTTAAATGCAGAAACACGCTTACGGTGCCGAAGAATACAGTCACTTTCTATCCTCGAGTTGCTGAATCACCTACCCGCCGCTCCCGCTAGTTAATAGTAGCTATTTTTAGTTTACGGCAGAAAACTCCCTCATGGTGGCAAGAATATTTCAAATCAGTTTGGGAGCAAAGTCATCTGCCTCGAACGCCTGATGTGCTCCGAGAGCCTGCGTTCGGTACGAGCGCCTCGCTACTCGCTCCCCAGCGCTGGCGATCTAGGTCACCCTCGCAGGCGGGACTCGGCGTTCGCTGGCTCTTTCATAACTGCCCGTAAGATTTCTGGGGTCATGTTTGTAAACACTGCTGCCATGTGCGCGCCAGCACGTGGTGAGACACCCAGCGTGACCTGGAGCGCAGAGCCGAGAGGTAAACCCTAGCACTGACGTCGATGTCACCAAAGCCAACTTCGCGCCGAGGCTCAGGCTGGCGCCCGCCCCTCACACAGCCCCATCAGATGCTGCCGCGGGTTATTTGAAGGGCGAATGGGAACCTTTTCTCCCGTACACAGCACATGTGGATGGGTGCTAATGTTGACGGGCATCCAGGCAGGTTCCTTCTCTCGGCTCTAAGCAAAGGGCAGCGCCGAATTGTTCTCAAGAAAAATAAAACTCATTTCTGCCCTAAGTCGCTGAAATTGAAGCCAGCGTGGTCCCATAACACAATGCAAAACTATGGCTATTAGCAAAAAGAATTGTATAAGGGCACATTGCCAAAGTTTCCGAAATGACTTAAAAGTCAGATAACCGAGACTTCATGTCTAAATAGCTTTTTGCTGGCTTTGCACTGATGAAATTAAGACCACGTTTCAGGCCTTTGAGGAAGTAACTCCTAAATTATTTCTGTTTATTGGTAGAGGTTGCATGAAGCTAGATATGGCCAGTACAGACAAAAGTCACAAGTCTTTCATTTCCTCTTAACAAGAAATTAGCAGATACAGCCACCCAAAGCCTAGGGAAAGCTTAACCTCACTCTGGCCACGCACTTTATATGCTGCAAGAGAAGAAATACAAATGTGAAAGGGGGGAACAGTCTACAGTGACCGTCCCTCCTGCCTATACCAGCTCTGTTTCAAGTGCAGCTGGAAGACTCATTCACTTTGACCTCTGCGGGGAAAGCTGAGAATAGGACAAAGAGTTAAAGTGTTACCAGTCCCTGCTGAGTCTGCATTTCTCGGCCAGAGAGGCCGGCTGGAAGAGGGTGTGCACAGCAGAGGGTAAGCGGGAGGGAGAGTAAAACAAAAGGAGAAAAATAAACAGTGCACACCCCGAAACAAAACAGAGGAACAAGTACAGAAAAATGCTCGTCTCTGAAGAGGACGAACTTTTCTATTTGTTTCCCCTCCATGCAGTTATATATCTTGTTATCTGAACTCAAGGTACAGTAGATATAAGAGTCCTTGAACTCTGAACTCATGAGGAGAGCAGGAAAAAGTAAGTCAATACAATTTTAGCTGAGTGGCTGGAAAGAAGCATGCTTTGTCTTCTTGTGCCTCAGCTACGGGAGGCCATTTAATGCAGCAAGACACAGCTGCTCAAACCTCTTTCTTGCTCTATGCCAACAGCCTGCTAAAACAAAGCAAACCAAACGCAGCTTTCTCTGAGTGATAATGCAACCATGGTTTCAAATACTAGCTGCTCCAAGCTACTCATGTTTTGTTGGGACTCATCTCTTAAGCCTGGACAAAAAGTGGTCCCTAGTCTCTTAGTGGGAAATAAATAATTAAAAAGTGCCCATTTATTTCCACAGGCTTTCTGAAATTCTGCCCTACTGTAAACGTTACCCAATTCCCTAGCAGCATCTCTGGAAAGCAGAAAAGTACGTTCCTCGCTGCTGTGTGTACGTCTAGCTAGTGCTCTCCAGCGCTACTACTCTATCGAGCAATGAAGTTTCTATTTTTGACTCACTGTGGACAATCTTGCTCTAAACCCCTGGCCTGAATATTGCTTGAATGTAAAACGACCAAACCTGAATGAGCTAGCAGGCTCTGCCAGCCCGTCACAGCCCTGCCTTTGGCCGTGATCACTACCAGCAGCTGCCAACGCAGGTGAAAACTGGGGGCTCTCGGAAGCTCTTGGGAGGGGCGCTGGGCCGTGCAGCAGGGCACTCTCCCGCCTGTAACGTGGAGCCCTGGGGACGCCCAGGTGGGTGTTTGTAAGCAGGGCAGCCATGTGCACCCGAGCCACCTTTGGGCTCGGCCGGGTGAACCTCTGAATTATGGCGGGGAGAGGAGCAACCTGGGGGGAAGCGAGTCCGAATGCTCCAGCTCCATCTTTTTTCCAAAGCAGTTTGCTGTGCTATTGGATCTCTAAACGTGACAGGGAAAAATCCATCTGTCCTTCACGGTCAACTCTTTCTGTCAGCATCCAGAGATGGCGTGTGAGCTAAATCACCCATCGGATTTTATTTCCAAATGCATTCCATCACAGATTGCATCACGAGTCTGTGAATGTGCTGAAGATATTTAGGATAGGCTCTCAGTTAAACGCACTACGTACCGCACCAGGCGGGCTGAGCTATGACTGCCAACAGCAAAGAGACTCCCGAAGACCAGAGAGAGACAATAAAATGTAGAGTCCCCAATTCAAGTCTAGGAGATAACAGGTGACTGTTGCACAGAAAGCTATGAATGCTGCTAAGGTTGTGTCACCTGCGCGGGTTTGTGCATCCCATCTCCAGCAGAGAGATTTCTGACATCAAATTAGAGTGTTTTTGGTTCAGTGCTGTGTTTTGGTTTAGTGTTGTGTTTTGGTTTTTTTCCTTTGAGCTCTGCTACCACGTATGATGTCAGTGTGAGGGTTTGTGAACCTGGACGAACCTTTAACTGATAAACCAGATCAAAACAGGAGTCATGTGGTAGGTTGGAGCTGATGTATGGGAGCAGTTTGCAGACTGTGGGAAATCTTGCCTGAATGAATAGGAGGATCAAGGGTATTAAAGGTTAATAAGAGTTATTGGAGTACCTACTTATTGAAATGACATTACACAACTCTTTCACACACTGCAATTAACTGACACAACAAACTATTTATAATTAGCTCTTTGTAGGATTTTGCTTATTTGTTGGGAGATGCGTGGAGACATCTGCAGTGCCAGTAAAACCAAGATAACATCCTTTCCTGCACCCTTTCTCACTTGTAGTGGAGCGTTTCAACGCTGCTGCAGTTAACCAAATTCCCCAAAAGCCATCCTCTTCCCTGAGGAGATAAACAACAGTATTTAATTTGCTGAGTTGTTTTAGATGAGCACTGCTGCTTTAAAGGTCCAAAGGCTTGTGCGGCCAAAAAAATATGTTGTCAATCAGTAGAAAATGCTACTGAAAACCAACTTCTGGAAAAAAAGTGAAAAGCTACTTGTTTCTGAATCTAGTTTCTGTTTCTTAAAATTGATACTTCTGTTATCTTAGTAAGCAGAGAAAACTATCTGTAAACCTCTGAATGAGCAGGAAGGAGGGTATCATGGGTAAAGTACTGGGGCTTAGGAGATACGGGTTCAGTTCCAAGCTATACCACAGCTTTCCTGTATGTCTTTTAGGGTTAAAAAAAAAAAAAAAAAGCAGCACTGAAATGAATGGCTCCAGCAGGGTTTGTACCACGTTGCATGATCTGTGTGTGCTTTGGCTCCTAGTTGTTGCGTATTAATTTTGTACCCTTTCTCTTACTCTCTGCATGTTTTCCCTGCTCAGTAATATCAGCACCCTAGGGAAAAGACTGCAGCAGGGCTGGTTAGGAACTCCTCTTAACACATACACACACAGAGCAGGTAGTAAGAGCAGCTTTGCCTTATTTACTACAAATATTTAGATTTCTGGAAGGGAGCTGCCTGCCTCTGCTTTGTGTTATAAACAAGAGTTACTAACATTCGGGCCCCTTGTGTGCTGCCAGACCCCTTTTCTGTGTCTCCTTTACTGAATTAAATAGCATAATGGAACAAGAATGGCTTATGTTTGCACAGCCCCAAGCACAGTGGGATTCTGTTTCATGGCTGGGATATGAGGTGCCTCCTAACGTGCAACAATTAATTTCACTCTATCCACTCTCCTTATATTTAAAGCATCAGAGTTGCCATCCTGAATTAGACTCATGCTCCAGCTTGTCCAACAAAATATCTCCAACCAGCTAGTAGCTGTTCCAAGAAAAAACTGCTACTCAGTAGGTAGTTACAGACTCACTCTTCCAGAGGCAAAACTTCACTCCAATCCATCAGCTACAGTTTATATTTTATAGCAAAAAAAACAAAACATTTTAACTTGCATTTTCCTCTCCCACTCCCTTCAAAGAAGTAAAAATACCCCCCTCAACTACTTTTCTTTCAGTTGCTACAAAGTCTGTGAGTGCCCAGTTCTCACCCCTCCAAGTGTCTCTACACAGGCAGGCTGTTACAGCTCTGGGAGCCCAAGGAAAATGAATAGGGCTTTGTGAAAAGGCCAAAGGCTGCCATCAGTTTGACAGGATCACAAGTCAGCTGACAGCACTGGAAAAAAAAAAACAAAACAACCAACAAACCCAACCAATACCTCTATACCTAATGTATTGTCAACTGCAAAACATAGGCACAGTGGAAAAATTCCTAGGAATCTCTGTTTTCCTACCTGATCTCTCCCTACTCTGGTGCCACGTGTAGTAATAAAGAGAAAGAAAATAGCTCAGCACAATTCTTTTCACACCTACAAAATCTTCTCTGCATTAAGAATTACAGGGAATCCAAAAAATACATGTACAAAGTTATTTAAAGAGAATACGTGTTCTGTGGAAAGTATACAGAGCATCACAGAAAGAACAGAGAACTGAAAGGCTGTATTTTTCTGGCTTGTGCCTTTGTGTGTTTATAAGTATCAAGAGTGCTTTCTTCCTATTTGGTCAATATTTTCACTTGCTCCTGGGTGTGTGATGTGTCCACTTGCAAACTGATTGTGAGCAGAATGGAGACTCACTAAGCATAGGGGTTTTTTTTCCCCAAAAACGTCTACTGGTTATATGAGTTAAATAACTGCTAAATCTGACCCTTTTCAGTTGCTCAGCTTTCGTGTTTTTAGAGTTTGACTGTTGCCATTTTAGTAATATCTTCAGACCATTCTGAGCAGATAAACTTGAAATCAAACAGACAAGCAAGCAAAGGAGCTCAGTGGGAAAAAATAAAATTGGTCATATAAAAAGAAAATATGTTAAGATCTGTAGTACCTCCATACACGCACCCCCACTTCTCCAAATCCAAGGGAGAGGCAAGTCCAATCTACTTTCCAGCTTTCATATGTTCTCTTTCAGAGATAAGCTGCATTCCTTTTATTAAGCTATACATGCACTTCAAGCTTCAACGAACTATCTCAATTCTGTGAACTTCAGTAACTTTGGGGGAAGGGGAGCAACTCCTGCTTTACCACAACAATTCATTTTCCTCATTTTTACTGTGAGCAGGACAGTAACGCTACTTGCACACAAGAGGAAATATGCAATCATTCTTTTCTCCTTTTTGCTTACATAAGAACTGAAAGAGTTTTGTGTCCTCTGGCAAGTATAAAAATTGTATAACTTCAAAGTATGTGACTTCAAACACAAGTGAAGTAGCACTGAAAGAACAAACAGATTAAACAAAGATGAAAAAAAGTATCAGGGGCGTGAAACAGAGGTGAATGCTGTATGAACAGTTGTTGTCTCTCATGCTAAAGGACAAATATGGAAAGTTATTAAAGGACACTGAATTTGAGGGCAAAACTCTCCTGTCAGCATCAAGCCCAAGGTTAACGTTTACCCTTTGATCTCTCCAACAGCACTAAAAGTGGCAAAAGAAGGAACAAATAGTCAGTGCAAACTCAGAAATGTCTTTGTCATGTATTCTGTCATATATTCTTTATTTCTGCTTGCTTACCTTCTGCTACCTAGCTGCTGCAAGAGTAATGGGAACTGTGGGTCAAAAAAAGTCAGAAAACAAAAGAAGGTGAAGAAATTAGTGTGACAAAAGCAGGTTCTGGGTGTGATCCAAATATTTGTGTCTTGTAAATGAAAAGATAGATGAGAAAGAAACCACTGGAATGTAATAACAGAAACACAGTGTTTGTAATTGACATTAACATAAAATAGAAGCAACCAATGTCAACGTACAACTAATAGCAGAAGTCCGGTGTATAACAAGATCTGCAGATTGGCCTTTGTACTCTGTTGTATGATGGTGAATACTGTGACTCAGCTAGACAAATACAGAATATGGAACAGACACTTGTACCAACTGCTTCCTCCCGGGGAAAAAGGGAGGAAAAGCCAGTTCTTAAGATCATTTTGGAAAGCAAGCACCATCCCAAGTGCTTGCTGCAAAACTGCATGACAAAGTCTGAAAAATGAGCATGGAACTGCAAAATAACGTTTCTGGATGAGGTCCTACAGTGCATGCACAGCATAGGCTTCAAGGGAGAGTAGAACCTGTCTGACAGCTTTGGTTTAGGTCCACAGGGGAGGGCACGAAATACGTTGTCAGTTGGATGCTTCTGACCAGCTATGATGTATTTTCATCCATGTTTCCTGAAACCATCTTGGCAAGACAACCCCAATAACTACCACCAGCTCTCTCTCCCTTCTCTTTTTTTTTTTTAATTTTTTTTTTTCTTTCTAAACAAAAGATTGATGGCATTATCGTTTGGTTGAGTAAATGCAGAAGTCTCCACCAAGCTTCTTAGGTCTAATGAAGATTCAAAACTTGCCTTGCAGTGGTATTAGCTTTCGTAACAGCAACGCCTCTTTGTGTCAACATGTCTCATTAAGTAATAAAGAGTTTCAGCTATTTGATTTTACTTATAAAGTTACTAGGATTCATGATTTATTTTTTGTTCTTCAAAAAGGGAATTGTTCTAGTATTCTAGCAGGCAGTGAGTCATGCCTAATTAAGGAAAAATATATAACCATTTACAGCGGGATTCTGGTATTGTAAAGAGCTGTTTTGTCACAAAAGCTTTCAGGGATTGAATTCCTTTTAAAATTTTTAAAAGGGATGGGGGAGGAGGACAGGAGAATAATTTGAAACCTTGGCAACAATTCCCTTAACCTCCGTCCACGCTTAGGGTCAGTCTGTTCCAGGCAAATGCATCGACACAGCGCAGATTGCCGGGGAAAACACAGTGGTGGCTGACGAAGGAACCAACAATCTAAAATGCAACACAGAGGCAGAAAGCTCAGCCAAAACCCCGAACTATGATACGTTTTCTTGGACTTGGCACTTTTTATTTCTTTCCCCCTCCTCCACCACTCGTGAGGACCAGGGACATTCCTAGAAGTGTGTCCTCGCCGGCTGCGTCAAGGCAGCTGCGGAGGATGCTGGGACGCTGTTTGTAAACACTCCAACCACGTGTGTGTAACCACATGGAGAGTCATCCTCCTGACCTAAACATCTACCCACTTGGTAAGCCGGGGTATTACTGCAATGGAGCCAAATCCTTTTCTGACATGATGTGACTTAAAGCAGCTCACACCAGGACACTGGAAGACAAAGCTTGGACTGTTTATGCATTATTAGAAATGAGATTAAGCAGAGGAGTTGTTTAAAATTTGGTAATTGAAATGTAAGTTTAAGGATAGGGTAGCTCATGTAGAGTAAAAAAACACAGCAGTCATTATCCTCTTTTATAAGTCTACAAAAAAATTCAACTTAAACCAGGAAACTTCTCCTCCCTCATGCATACTTCTGTCAAAACCAACATTCATATGCTGGGAACTCACGTGGAATATATTTGAAGTTAGAGGTAACACTGCAGAACACATGAAGATATTTTATCTTGTCTAAATTGCATCACAGCAACTAGTCAGAAAGTGCCAGGCCTATTGGCCTGTACCTGTGGAGGACACTTCCAAGGGGTACTTTGCTATTTAGCTATTTCTGGTTATCTTAGCTGTCTAACCATTCACCTGCTGACTTCTTTGCTGCTTCTTTAAAACCATCTTAAAAGATAGGCTGTACTTGATTAGGATCAAAATGCTGAATTCTCCTTTCTTGATGAACTTGAGCATAGAACAAGCCTATTCCTTTGTATACTGCAACAGAAATGCTTCCTATATAGATATATATACATATACACAGTTTTTTTAATAAGAGGAAAAAAACACACAGAGCAAGAATTAGGTCAAACTGAAGCCTCAATACTGCAAGCCTTTATTTATTTGTAAGAATAATCCTACTGCAGTTTCTTGCCAGATGTATGCTACCAGGCAACAACACTCCAACTTGGAATCCACATCTCCACAGAAAACTTTGAAGGACAGTCTGAATTTTGTTCAGGTTGCTAAGATGATTCAGCTTTCTGGAAGGTGTTTGACAGAGATTAACAAGTTTGCGTGAAAAGATAGACAGAAATCTAAATCTTTTAATTGTTACAGTGATTTTCAAAGCATAGCAACTCTCTTTAAATTGTCCCCAGATTTAAAACCCTTTACTGGGAACAACCAGTAGAACACTTCTTCTGATCCTCTCACAAGGAAGCACTTTTTCCCCCCCTTTATTTCAACAATAGCACAAGATACATGGGTGAAATTAGTTAGCTGTCTAATTTCTCAAATCTTGTTTTTCCCCTACCCTCCTTCTGTTACTCCCTGCTACGTAATGCCAGGCACATTCCCAGTATTTTAGTCCAAACAACCTTTTTGAGTCAGTCATCAGCTGTCCTTGGAATTAGTCCAGTTGATCATAGAGGTTCAGAATTCTATTCCTTAACCCCACCACCTCTGTCTCCACCCAGAGAGAAATTCCTTGGGAAAATGGGTGAGTATGGTTTTGGTCTTTTTAAGAGACTCATCTACCCTAAGGGAAAGCGTAAGTGACTTCTTTTCAATGGGTGACTGAGAAGATGATTACTCATGGTACTTTCCATTTGTAACATTTTATTATTTGGGATATAGGGACAAGCTATGCAAATTGAACAGGCAAGCAGTGATGATCTGAAAGTGTAACAACCGGAACTGTGGCAACTTGTTACTAGTTACTTGTTCAGTGTTCAAAAGAACATTTTTCCTGCAGAATATCATTAAATGAGTAAGAAAGTATTCAATGCTTTATGGAGTATTGGATCAGAATAACGCTACAAGTGTGATTGATTCATACAATTCCCTTTTTGGCTTTCAGCCATGATGTAGTCATATGCTTTATCTCCATTCAGACTACAGATTTTTATTTTTTTTTAATAATGAATCATAGTACATCCCACTCCATTTCAGAATCAGCACACTGCCTTTCACAATGATGTCACAACACTTACTGCTGCTGGCTGACTGCCTTAACAGCAATCAGAGAACTGGACTAAATAAATAATGTATATTATTTGGCAAAATCATTTGTGGCTGTATTCTCCAGCACAGTTTCCAAGATAACCACCAACTCTACTTGAAACTTGGCAATTTTGTTCTACCACTTTCAGGCTCCAGTTGTGAGGCTGGCTTATAGATGCTGCTACCACACTTAGAGCTACCATGTGGCAGTCAAGTGAGAAAGGTAGAAGGGTCACTTGCTGTGACAAGCCTAATTTGACAGCTCATGTGAAATTCCACCTTGAAAAGATGGACGTTTTTTAAAATAGGACCTTAACTGGCTCCTGTAGAAACACAAGACACATAGTCCACTCAGAACAAAACAGAGTAAAGGATTTAAAGTCACTGCTTAGGCACACTCTGAGAAAACACCCTTACTGCCCACCCAAGTAACTTAGAAGTGAAGTACTCCCTGCAATCTCAGACAGGGTCAGTAACATCAGTATAACCCAAATTTCATGGTTTTCAACACCTGAGCAGCAGATTTGTTCCAAAACATGGTGAGGGATGGGGAGTGGGGGTGGGGTGTATTTTTTTGCCTTTAGGGCTGTCTGGCTGTTGCTAGTATTTAAAGTAGCCGTATGGGAGATGGAGTCCCAGCAGCATCTGAAGTGCTTGGGGCAAGAGGGAACAGTCCCTTCTAACTCCGGCAGCTGAAGTCCCTGAAGTTCCAACAACAACTACTGGGTCACCCAATTCTGCACACAGAAAACCAAAACATTTGCAACCTCCTATTTCTGTTACACAGTGCAGGGCTGGTGGCAACAAGAGATCTTGGAAACCTGTCCGTCATAATAACTCCTCAGTGGGCACACGTTTCTTGTTCTTTAAACAATGTTGACGTGCCAAAGTCTAGGACCATGCGCACTGTATCAAAACAATACCAGTTTCCCTGGCAAACAGCCAGAAATCAGCACAATGCAAAAGTCCTCGTTAAAAGCCTTAGTACGAACAGTGAGAGTTCAGCAAATTCGGGAGCCTCGGCATCTCCCAGTCAGCCTTCCTTCTTTAGAAGATTTGTTAATGATTAGTGCTCAAACGGGCAATACAAAGCCACTTTCTGAGGTTCCCTGGACACATTCACAAAGTTTTTTGATGTTACTTCCCAACAACTATTTCCACTGAAAAATTACTTTGGAGTTCTTCATTTCGTGTAAACGGCACTTTAGTCCCACCACCTAAATGCTGTTATTTTTCATGTCTCTGCCCTCCCTTCTTTTTCTTCCTCCTTCCTACAATGTGGTTGCTAGATATAAATGTTTTCCGACTTCTCTGTCAGGGTTCACACTATGCTTTTTGTGACACTGAGGAAAAGAGACAACATACTGCCTGACGGTGATTTATTTACATGAGTTGCAAATTGTTGGTTTTGCGCAGGATACAGTCCAAGACATGTACATTCTTTCAAAGTGTTAGCAGCAGATCTGGCAAACCTTGACTTGCTAGATTTACCAATGTTTTCATGACATAACTGACTTAAGTACAATAGAAAGAATGGAATTTTGAAGCAGGAAAAGAAGTATACAGAAGGGTCTTAACATAGAGCAAAACAGTATCAGTTTTTGTATCTAGTTTTGAGTCTGTTGCAAAAAAAAAAAAACCAACAAACCCCAAACGACCAAAACAGATGTTTAGCAAGTGAGAAATAAGTGTCAAAGGACAGCAGCAACCAAAGTGCCAGGTGTTTAAGAGAGAATGAGCTGAAAGTAGCAGTGTTTCTGTATGACTTTCTTCTATTAAAAACTGTTACCTGACCATTGTTAGTCATGGACCTTTAGCAACGATATACAAACGGTAATCTACATGGAAGCCGTACAGGCTTACCTTTACTTGGAGGGGTGTGAGAAATTAATTGTGAAGTGATCAGGAAAATAAAATCCCACCAAGAACAAAAGAAGTTTTGGGACATGTAACGGTAGTTGAGGAACCAGCATCCCTAAGGGCTCAGAGAACCATGCTCACTTTCTGTGGCTACTGTAAAAGGAACCAATACGTTCATCACACACTACTTAAGGAAAATTATCCAACTCCCAGAGGATACGGCAAGGAATGATTTATAAACCACAGTCAGCCTGCCGTGCTGAGGGTGTCTCTTACAAGAATACTGCATGTACCAGGGTGTTGGTTTTGCCATCGTTTATTCAGTCAGACCCCCCTTTAATTCGAGTTTATACCTCACTCTTGACCACTAACAGCTCCTTATTGAGTATCTTCGGCAACTACCTCCCGCTTTGAAGTTTACAACCTCCAGAGAAAGTGCCGTAGTGAAATACACATGCAGATACACAACTGAATATACATGTTACTACACTCACCCCCTGCTGCACTAAGTCAACCTGCCATTAACATGCAAATAGAATGGCCTCATTAGCTGACAAACAACACCCACTGACCTGCTTTCACTAGGACAGTATCTCCTCATGTCTGAAACTCCTAAACTTCACATTCAAAAAAAGGAGAGGAAAAAAAAAAAGAAAAAAGCCCCTATGCTGAACTGATATTCAGAGCTGCTGATCACTGCTCAAAGCCTACACATTTGCATGCCGTTCATCACGGAAAACAAATCTTGTGATGAGATCTTCGGCTGCAACATTACGATGGAAGCACGCTAGACCACATCACTTCTCCCTTCAACTCACTCTCTGGAAAGGAAAATTACTTAGCAGAAAAAGGGTCTGCTGAATTTCCAAGACACAAACCGCAAGCCGAAAAGCCTCCTTTTGACTAAGGGCACGAAAACGACTGCCAGTGTCTAAGGGAAGGGGGTGATTTAACGCCACGATGCGAGCACGCAGTGCCGGCGCGTCCGACTCACGAACGCGGCGAGGTTGTTGCTCTTGTCTGTCATCTGGCGGGGAGCGAGGCTGACCTCGCCGAAAGCGCCTTATTTTAGGGGAACACGCACGAGAAACTCATTTCCCCCTCCACCTCCTTCT
>NW_009727231.1:0-4156 GCF_000703405.1 Apaloderma vittatum | reverse complement strand
GGCTCCCAGGGTCGCGGGTGCCTGGGGCAAAGAGCTTTGGCGCTTCTCCTGCGCGGGTGGGCGGGGGTCAGGCAGCGCGCTGTGACCGCACAAGGTGGTGGCGTCAGCAGTGCCGGGGGGTTGAGGTCTCCTGAATGGAGATTCCCGTGACCTTAATTGAAATAGGGAAGTGCTGTGGAATATGCAGTTCTGCTAAGGAAGAAGCATCCCTGCTTCGTTTTGGTTTCTGCTTTTCTTCCCTAGAGCTGGGGAAGTTGTTATTGTCAAATTCAGCTTTGTTCTTCCTCCAGACACTGGATTCATTTAATGTGTTGTTCTGTTGTTGTTTCAATTAGGTGCAGATGAATTTTTTGATCCTGCTGCAGATGCTTCTAGCATGAATACCTTTACAAAGAGAGATCATGTTTTTGCTAAATTAAATCTGCAGTTGCAGGGTGGCTCTTTCACTCTGTTGCACAAGAAGAAGAAGGTGGCGCGTCCTGAGGAGATGCCGTTCATGCAGCTCGAGTTCTCAGGTATGGACCCAGCTTCTGTTCTTTCTCAGAAAAGATCGAAGCTTCGATTGCCTTCCCACCTGCGTTTGGTCTCATTTTTAATTCTGTAAATCCCTATACGGAAACAAACTTCGAAATGAAAATATGAGAAGAGTTTTCGGAAATGGGTGTGTCAAGTGAAAATAAATTTCTCTCTTCAGATGTGTGAGTGGTTCCAACACAAATCTGGTTTTAGACATTGTGATGTGTGACAAGAACACAGCTGCAGGACTGTGTCCTTTGCAGTTGTGGTGATGCATTCCAAGTTTCCGCAATTAATTTTTTTAGTAGAAAAAATACATAAGCACTTGCAAAAGATTCGTTTCCTAAATTTTACAGATAACAGATATCTAAATAGAGCCTGTGCTGCGTACTAGAAGAACTAAAAGCATTTTATGTATTTGTATTCCAGGTGTAAAGATCTTGGCAGAATCCCTTCCCCGCCGGAATTCTTCCCTTCTCAGAGTGCAGCTCGGCGGGCTTTTCCTGCGGGATTTGGCGACAGAAGGGACCATATTTCCCGTCCTTGTTTTCCCAAATCCTGTAGGTGAAAATACTCCTTAAGTTGCTGTGTAGGATGCTGCGCCCCAGAGCTCAGCACGCTGTTCTGGTTTGTGTCTTATCGCCCAAAGAGAACACACAAGCCTGGAAGGGGATTCCTGCTCGTGGAGCTTTGCTTTTCCCCTCCCTTCCCAAAGCTCACCTGCAGAACTCACGGTGTTTGCTCCACGTGCTTGTCCCTGGGACGCTGCCTGGCGTGTCCCGGGGAGCGGAGGGTTTGCTGGGCAGGATTTGATCCCTGGCAGAGCCAGCAGTGCTGCTGCGCTAGCGATCCCTCTTCTCCCTAAAGCTCTTTGGCCCAAGCAGGGCCGTGTTTCACCTGCGTACTCTGAGACTAAAAGCAAAAATACGGAAATCTTTTTTCCCTAATATTGCTGAAAAGATTTCCCATATCTGTTCTGAGCAAGCGACATTTGAATCATGTTTCATGGGAACTTCTGATGTGTTTTGTCCTCTGGAACCTGCAGAGCCGACTGGCACTGGCGCTCCAGGGCGCAGCGTGGCTGCCACACGAGGAGGGGCCGTTCCTGAGCTGCTCGCTCACACTCCCTCACACTTCCTGGATTTGTTTGACTGTGCCAGGGGAAAAAAATGCCCATTGCAAGCTCAGAGTATTCACATCATTCACTTATAGTGCAGAAAAGAGTGTTACGCTTATACCAGGTGACCTGGGTGATTTTTGTGTCTAACCAATCTTTTTCTTCTGAATTGTTCCCAGCACAAAGAGGTTGGCTGCGTGTCTGCCTTCGGGCTGCAGAGTTTGGCCTCGGAAATGAGCGGTCAGCACGCCGGTGAGGATTCTGGTCTGGGTCTGACGATAAGCAGCACGTGAGGGAGTTCGTACAAAGCAGCGCTTTCCAAACAGGGTGCCTGGGGTTTGAATTCGTGCAAATGCTTCTTGCAAGTAGTAAAGATGAAACCATAGAGGCTTTGTTCAGATAGAAGGATGCGTGCAAGCTGAAAAAAAAAAAAGACAAGAAAATAAACTATTTCAAGGCAATTGAGTTGCACTTGGTCTTGGTCGTAGTTTAAAGAAAAAGAAACAAAAAAGCGGCCCGGAGTTCAACATTAGGACTAGAATTCAGAAAATGTTTGTGTACGCACAAACGTGTGAAATGCTGTCGACTGTTCCCACGTGCTGTTCTGTTACCTGCAGAGTTTTCAGACAGGGGCAGTAGTGGCAGTTAAAACCTGGTTATTAAATTCCTTGGGGTTTGGATTTTGCGTTTGTCCGTCTGTTCGGGTGTGGGTTTGGTTCTCTCCCTACAGCTGCTTTGTGTGACTCCTCTTTCACTCAGTTGCAGACCCCGATGCCCCGGTGTTTGAGATGCTTTATGAGAGAAATCCCATCCACAGCAGCTCCGAGAGGCACCTGGAGGTCAGCACCAGGCCTCTCAACATCATTTACAACCCACAAGCCATTAAGAAAGTTGCCGACTTCTTCTACAAGGGAAGGGTCCACACCTCAGGTGAACCTCTCGTCTGTTTTTTGATGGGGTCGGGGTTTTTTGGGCTCTTATCGATGATTTTTGTTTATTTTCCTTCTTAGAAATACAAAGCACTAATCAAAGACTCTCCACTTTAAATTCAAATTAAGCAGTTCTCTGAATCTTCTCTGCCTGGTTTTTGTTCCTTTCTTTAATCGAATTGGAGATTTCGCTTGCGCAGGCTCCTGACGCTCCTGCTGTAGAATCACCGGCTGCTGCTGCGCCGTGTGCCTGAAATAAGATAGATCCGGAGACCCGTTTCTGTGGTCTCCCCTGGCAGTTGGTGGATAACAGCAGGGTTTTCTGAGAGAACAGCTGAAAGCAGAATATTTCCTGTAGCAGCGATACGGGGCAGACGATGCGATTCCTGCTCTGTCTCTTCCCGCGGTGAAATCAGCTCTGCCCCCGGTGGAGCTGCTGGAGGTGCCTGGGTTGTAGCCGCATGTGCTGCTTCCCCGAGCTCCTCGGGACAGCCAGAGCTGGGGGCTGGAACGTCAGAAAGCGACGCTGTGCTGGTTTAGTTGTCAAAGTTCAGTTTCTGAGGACACGACGGGTGAGAACAGGGAACACTAAATTGGCTCTTCGAGCACCACTTCTTTGCTATTGATTTGAACAAAGACCAAAAGCTTCGCGTTACCTGCGTCAGGGTGTGGATGGTACTTGCCGCTTCTTACAAGGTGAGAATATTCCAGAAGTGTTGAAGGCAGAGTTTGTTAAAAAGACCCAGACTGAGCAGCCAGACAGAACCTCCCTACGCAACCAAACGTCCCACCGGCCTCCTCCTGCTCCATCAGGTCCCTGTGGTGCCGTACCGAGCGCCCCGTCCGTCTCCCTTAAATCCAGTAACTCAGGCGGGAGCTCTGTCAAATGAACGAAAGGTTTGGGAGGTGGTTTTTGGTGGGATTGTTGCTTAGATGGTGCTTTTCTTATGTGACAGCCCGGTGAGTCGCTGCACCCAGCGGCTTGCAGCTGCTCCTGTGTTTTCTGGCTAAAATCCAACATAGATATTTTTTCTCTTCTTTTTTTCCTTTCTTGTTTCCCCCGTGATTCCGTGACAGATGACCACAGGCATACCTGGTCAGTGCTGTGTCTCTCGCGCAGGTTTTGGGTACCAGTCGGAGCTGGAGGCGCGGGTGGCCGAGGCTGCCCGGCGGCAGTACAACAAGCTCAAGATGCAGACGAAGGCTGAGATCCGGCAAACTATCGACCGCTTACTTGTAGGAGACTTCATTGTAAGTTTTTACCCCCAAAATGTTTTTTTTACCCTATGTTTTAGGACTTGAGACTCCGAAGAGCGCTTTGTTGCGGACAGTGAGGCGTTTGACACGAGCGCTGTTATGGCAAATGTATAAATTTGTCTGTGACTCATTTAAAGATTATCTGATAAATTGTTGTTTTTCCACCTTTTTTTTGCCCTGTTCTTGAGTTTTCTAGTGATATTACTGTCAGCATCACTAACCCCTGGCTTTGGAGCTGGCTGCACTGCTCCAAGTAGCTGCTTTGCATTTTTGTCAAAAAGCAGAAGCAGGTGTTGTGCCCAAGGCTCAGAGCGGTGCCAGGGGACAGTGCGGTGCC
>NW_009727230.1:16860-20083 GCF_000703405.1 Apaloderma vittatum | reverse complement strand
TCCCTTCCAGCCCCAACATTCTGTGATTCTAATTCTCGTTTCCAGCTGGATGCAAAACATCTGTTTCAGTAACTGCTGCAGATCTGAGTACTGAGCTTCTGTTCTCTTTGCTCTCTTCCTGCCTTCCTCTCCTCCCCATCTACTCACTCTTTTAAAAAGAAACAGAAAACACCTGTTGCAAGCCAACATTTTCAGGCAGCCTAGTTATGAGGAAGACATTGTCCTGACGTTGGCTGGCAGCAGCGAGGTGTCCCGCGCCGCCCGGGCGGGAGGCAGGGCAGGCAGCCCTCAGCCCCGGCAGGGTCCTGTAACCAACCTGCCTGACCTGGGTTATTACGTTTGGATCATACGTGGTGTTTTCTTGGTGTATACAATGGGGTTCTCGTGTTCTGAAGGACAAAGTGAGCCAGGAGAGCCTGCAGGTATAAAGAGCAGCTGTAGATAAGGGTGTTTAGTTAAAGCAGCCGCCTCTTTGAAGGGCAGCACGAGCAGCTTTGGTTGCGCCGTGCAGACACCTCGAGGGTAGAATTTTACTTCTGTCTTGCAGACCCCTGTGGGAATTTTTAATTTTTTTCTTGTTGTCCAGGAGCCCCTATGCTGCTTTTGAAATCTGAAATTTAACAGCCTAATTTTCCTGATAAGTTGAATTTTTCGTTCTGTTTTTATTTCTGATTTTTAGAAAAGAGTCTAAGTTATTGCAAACGCACAACCTTTTAGCATCAAAATATTACAGCCTATGAAGTATCTGTGTGAATCCTGATACTCACATTGAAACTTGGGCAATGCTTTGAACTGTTTGCATGTAGAATAATTTTCAGATCTAACCCAAATACTGGATTTCTTTAATTAAGCCTCGAAAAAGCCCCACCAAGATCCTTCCTATCTTATCAGTTATAGCAGTTATTAGGGAGTGCTGGATGTAAGAGGAAGAGTTAGGACCAGGGTATTAGGATGATTAGTCTGTGATTTGATATTAGGAAAATAAACAGACCAACTTTTAGAAGCAACTGACATATCGGTTTGGAATTGTTCTAGCATGTGTATATCAATAAAACACTTTAATGATTACTATTAGTAAATTTTCAGAAGCAAAACATGGCTCAAATAAAGAAATTGTTCCCTTTAATATTCCAAGAGTAACATTTGTCATTTAAATATTTGATTTTTAATTCTATTTTCTGGTATTTTAAGCTATGAACTTTATATAGTTACATGTACCTCAGTCATAAATTAAAACTTAAGAAAAATATCTCTTGCTAAGTAGCCCTTACCTGTAGATCAGCAGCCTTTGGTGGTGTAGCTTGAGGTTGTTCCATGTCTCAGCCTGGCAGGTGTGCGAGCTTGGCTGCCTTGGTTTTCCCTGTTTATTTACAGATACCACGGCTCGACTGTGTTCCAAGTAATTTGTCTGCAGTTTGCACGTTAAATAAGAAAACAAAAGTACAGCGGTAGCTGTTTAAAAGTCGGGATGTTTGAGAGCGATGGCAGCAAACAGGAGCACGTAATGAAGCGGCAGAGTCCTTCACCGGGGAAGAAGCGTTACAAGCGCGGGTGGTCCCTCTTCGGTGAGGAAGCAGCTGCCCAGGGTGACCCCGTTTGGGCTGCCCTCCTGCGCCAGCCGCGGCCGTTCCCTTCCTCGCTGGCCGGAGCTCAGCCCCTACCCGCTCCCCCGCAGCCGCAGGGGCTTTGGTTCCTTAAGCACGCGCTTTGCAGTTTTTTCTGCGTTTTCTGCTCCGACGGCGGTTCAGAGCGTGCTGTGCCTCCGCTCGGCCGATGTGGTCGAGCTCTGGAGTGCTGCAGATGGCCAGAGCTATTTTTGTGTACTTCCACGTACTTCCACGGAGATAGGCGTTGAACTGGTTCCAAGAAAGACACATTTGTGCAGTTGGCAAAGCAGCAAGTGAGCTTAAGGGCTGCGTTTAGAAAAAGTTGGGTTTTTTTCTTCTTAAACTGTTCCCAGGCCTGGCTGCGAATTTTTCCATAAAGCTCACGACTCTGATAGCTTCTGCGTTTGTTACTGGGAGATTCTGAACTGGAGCACATGGGCTTGGGTTGTGGTTGCTCAGGGCAAGCTAAAAGGCTCAGAGACGTATTCTTGGGATAAGTGATGCATCTTTTGTCTATGGCTTTTCCCCCTTTTCTTCTCATACTCCTTTTCTTTTAACCTTAATTTGTCTCTCTTTCCCACTTTCCTGCTCATATGTTTACTGGGAGGCTTTGAAATCTGCTTCGAGGGGATCCTGTTTCCCTGGCACCGCTGCTGTGGGTCCTGTCGCGCTGCGTCTGCCCTGTGGGCTGGCGGGGACTCCAGCTTTAGGATTCACGGCCCACGAACTTTGTGTGCCGTCAGGCTGCACTTTCAAGCAGATTGAAGAAAATCCTTCTGCCCTAGTCACGGCTCTTCCGGAGCTTTGGGAGAAGAGAGGGTCGAATTTCAGTGGTGAGTGCCCAACGTTGCAGGTTTTAACCCTCTTTGTGATGGAGGAGAGTCCCGGGAAGGCTGGAAAGAGCAGGAGTACGTCCCTTTGCATCCCATGAGTGTCACCCTTCAGCACACCCACCTCCCCGTGACCTGTCCTGCTTCGTTCCTAGTGCCAACTGCTCCCCTGCGTGTGTGTACGTCCAGAGTCCTCGTGCTCCTGTGTCCCCTTCGGGCCCTTTCCTCTCCCTCCTGGGGGAGGCTCGGTGGAGACCATCCTCCTGCTTTGCTCTGGAGCCTGGCTGGGGGCAGCCGGGAGGAGCTGTGTTGCTTTGGGCACTTGGCAGACCTGGGGGGGTTTGCTGGGGATGATGACGAGCTCTTGAACCACTGTTGCTGGGGTGTGTTACCCTACTGAGGCTCGGGGTGCCAGTGAGGGTTTTGGGCAGGGCAGGGGTCCCCGGAGAAGCCTGTCCCTTCTCCTGTTCATCCTGGGGTAGTATTTGAACTGAAGCATGTTGTGGAAAATATACAGATTCTATTTCCGTTCTCAGCCTTGTTCCGAATGTGGGAATTGGCGAGAGAGGAGTCACGCCTGTGAGCCGGGAGCCCGGTTTCATGCTGTGAGACGGGAGCTGGTGGCAGCACAAAGCTCTTTCTTCTTCCCTGCAGCTGGGCTGCAGCCCCACGGCACAGGCTGGCTCCCGTGCGGGCTCGGCGGCAGCCCGAGCTCTGGGCTGCGGTGCAGGGGGACGTGCTGCCAGAACCTGGTGTCGGGGGCCACCTGTGTCGGCTGGCCGGGGC
>NW_009727230.1:0-16829 GCF_000703405.1 Apaloderma vittatum | reverse complement strand
CAGGAGGCCCCGCTGGAGCCAGGGGCTCCGTGCCCCACAGTGGGCTGGAGCAAGGTGCCCCGATTGCCTCTCCTCTGCCACAGCTACTGCAGCCAGGGCAGGATCAGGCAGGATGACGCCCGAGGCTCTTCCCAGAAGGCACCCACTTTCAGTCTCTTTCCATCCACCCTCTTGTCGTTTTTTGGTGAGAGGAATGGGTCAGATAAGGCTTTAGCTGATCGCAAATGCTTTAAAAACCTCTGGCCCTCTGAGACAGTTTGTAATTCATTACTTAAAAAAACATCACTTTTTTGTGTTCTTTTTCCTCTCCCCATAAACAGCAGCAGAAGCCTTGATATCCCTTTTGGGACCAAGGTCAGCTTGGAGAGTGTATAACCCACCACAAACTTTTTCCAGTAGCTTCCTCATCTAATCCTAAAATTAATAAGCAATGTTCCATCTGTGTCCACATAAAATCCTTGCAGAAGAGGAAGAAAAGTGCAGTCTGCCAAGACAAGTGAGTTTGAAAGAGAAATGTAAAATAAAGGGTGAAATTGTCCACCAACCTCCATTAATTCTCTCCGTCCCAAGAGCGGCTCTCACTTTACATGCAGCACCCCAGACTTGCTGTTGAAGGAGGCCGTTGTTCAAAGACCTAGCGAAAGGAAAAATTTGAGCAGTGAGAAAATAGCCTAAACATTCCCAAGTTATTCCCGTTGTTTGGAGTCTCTTCTGCTGCATCTGCATTTCCAGTGTTGCAGTGGCTAACTGCAGGTGTGCCTGCTTTGTGCCAGGACGTGTGGGCAGGCAGAGCTGTGCCCTGCTCCTGGCTGCAGAAAGCTTTGGCTGGATCTAACTCTTCTCTACAGTGCAGAGCAATTTCATTTTTGTGTATTTCTGAAGCAGAATGTTTCATTTTTGTGTTTTTCTGAAGCATAATGGTTCTTTTTGGGCTGGTTAGCTCATTTACAGTCCTATTGTAGGCCTCCATCCCTGGATGACTCAGTAATTTGTTGATTTTAGATCTATGAATTAGACCTCTCCTGGGTACCTAAGGTGGATGTGAGCTCAGGCAGGTGATCTGAGTGCGTATGCTGACCTTGCAGGACTCCTGTCTCAGGGCAGGCAGGGCTCAGACCTCGCCGTCCCGTCGCACATGAGCTCCCTGGTTCTGCAGAGCAGGAGGTGTCATCCCAGGACTGGTTTTCTGTACCGTCTGACTGCAAAAACGCATCATGCTTACACCTTCCTCTGAGCATAAAAGAGAAAATCTCGTTTTCCTGCAGAATGCCAATAAGCTGATAACCGAGTGACAGGAGGAAACGCTTGAGTCCTGCACAAAATTGTGTATTGTCTTTCCTTTTTGATGGAAAAAGCTACGGAAACTTTCAGTCATGGGATGCTGTTGTCCTTTTACTACAAATAAGAACAGTAAACTTTCTCTGTGCTTTGCCCACAAATTTCCTTTTTTAGAGTCGCAAAATCCACAGAGCGGACTCTGTGCTCTGCAGCATGTTAATTTGAAAATCCATGAAATTATCCGTTGGCACCCCGAGTTGTTGTGCGTTGAGTATCTTGCGCCATCAGGGGGTTCGCCTGTCAGGTTTACACTTCAGTTTTCTTTATGAACCAGCGGTTTCCTGGCCAAGTCACATCTGGCAGTTGTGTCAGCAGTGTTGTCTTCCCCCGCGTGCCCCGGCACGTCGATTAACCCCATAAACCTCCGAGTCTGCATGGAAGGGAATGACCGGTGCTGTGGGGGTGCATCCTGCTTCTTCTGGAGAAACCTCCTGATTTCCAGTCGTGCGTTGGGCTTTGGGGCGGGTGGGAGCGTGGCCGCCCCTGAAACCCCGGCAGTTGTACCGAGCCCAGGCTCTGACTGCAAGGCTGTAAATGGGAACCGCTTAAAAGATTTGCCAGCTCTGTGTGTGGGAAAGCTGCAAGTCCTACACGGTTGTCATCTCCAGTCCTGAATGTTGTCATCAGGCATGAGGTGTTCATTGGTCAGTGGGTCACACCTCGTGTTTTAGAGACTCTGGCTCTTGCTGAAAGCACACGGACGGAGTGTGGCCGTAGCACACAGCCATGCCGGGGCAGGCAGAGCTGAGGGGGAGATCTGGAGTTGATTTCCAGCATGAGGCAAATTGCAGGACAGGTTTGATTGCACGCTTGTTGAGTGTTTGGGTTTTGATTGCGTGTTTGTCATTCCTTATTTGGTTTGGGAGTCTGACTTGAAAAATTCCAGCTTGCTTAAAAGGGGTTCTCGGTGCTTTCTGATGCTCGGTTCCTTTCCTGAGCTCTCGTATCTGATCATGAGTTGCTCTTGCACAGGCTGGAAACGGCGCTTTGATGTTGTAAAGTGGGTCTGTCGCTTAGTTTGTATCACAGTTGTTTGGGTATCCTTTCTCATCCCTTCCCCTGCTGCTGCACTCCCCCTCAAAAAACCCCAAACCAACAGTGAATGCTTTGAGTCAGAAAGTGGAGGAAGCATCTTGTTCTTGTCAGCCCCGATGGCGTTAAAGGAAAGCTGTCCTGTGTAACGTGTGTGTGGCAGGGCTGGCTGGTATTTTTCAGCCGAGCCTGAAGAGGCATCAAACACCACTTGCACTGCAAATTGCTGCTGGGATGGGGAACTCAGCACTTCTGGGGCTGCAGTTGGGCAAGGGAGCGCTTAACAAACTGCGCTTCTCTACTCACTCCGTGTCTCTGAATAAAACAATGCTAGCATGGTATTTACAGCTGCTGCAGAATATTACGTAAATAATTTGTACTGAGTAACTCAGAATAACAGTGTGAGCAGATCGATGCTGCGCCTCATTCCCGCCGGTTGCGTTAGTGGGTCCAGGTTTGCTGTAGGAGGGCTGATGGGCTTTCCAGTGACACGGGGAAGACCAGAGCCCGGTGCTCTGGGGACGCTGCACCCCTCTTCTCTGCATGGGCAGGCTTCCCGTTAATCCCCAGTCACTGTTCTAGTCCCATGACTTTTCTGAGCAATACTCACTGAAACTTCACAAGATATTTTTAGAACAATTTTTGTTTGGCTCTACTTATGTAATGTAATTGCATCTCCAAAACGAGAG
This sequence comes from Apaloderma vittatum, assembly GCF_000703405.1. Classification (NCBI taxonomy): domain Eukaryota; kingdom Metazoa; phylum Chordata; class Aves; order Trogoniformes; family Trogonidae; genus Apaloderma; species Apaloderma vittatum. The sequence goes on along the minus strand of NW_009727230.1, from coordinate 13,770 downwards.
CACGGGAAGGTTATTAAATGGAGCCTGCCTTTGAACAGAATCTTAAATTCATTCTTTCGAGAGGGGAAATTTCCTTAGGTTGAAGTCAAAAGTCGCCATTTAGTTCTTGCAAAGTCAAGGGTTGTTTTCTGTGCTTTGCAAAATATTCTTGGGGAATCGAACCCAAAGTATTTTGAAGTAGATTGAGTGGGATCCCTGGATGGGCAGCGTGACCCTGCTGCTCAGGCTTGCAGCTTCATGCCATAACTCGTTAAATTTATTGCCCAGAAGGAAATACAGGTAACTGTGTTTGCCTTTAACAGTGAGTGGAGAACACAGTTTTGTACGTGTGTTTTCACGTCTTGTGGCAAAGGAGGAAAAGCTTGAAAACAGTCCTCAAAATGCCCCTTTTCGTGTTAGCTGTTCAAGGCTGTGCAGTGGCTTTAAATAGCCATCCTGTGTTCTGCCTGCTCAGTGACATCTCCTTCCTCCCTCGCACTTCACTTTTATCTGGTCTGTGATTTTTCCACTTTGTTTATTGTTTGGGGCTCCTGGTGGCTGTCCTTGTACAACGCGAGCTAAACAACACACATGTCAAGTTTGTTACTTGATTTGAAGGGTGTGTCTGTGGCAGTGGAGTTCGCCAAGGGGCTCTGTGGGAGCAGTTCTATAGAGATGTAGAGGTAAGCCAGGCATGTGTGTGTAACATGCTCACACGCACCTTTTGTCCAAAATCCAGTCTCTTGATTATTTAAAACTTTATCGTATTCTGACAGAAACATGGAATGGCTGAACTGACTCAAACCAATACACTAATTAATTCAGAAACTGGTTTTTACGGTGGTCAGGAGTCGTTGCTCAGGAGGAAAGCAGTAAAGAAGAAGGCAGATGGAATGGTGCCCACCCTGGTGCTGCGCTCGCCCTAAAGCTAGTTTGTAAACATCCAGAGTTCCAGGCTGGAAAGGATCCTGCTGGAACCAGGGTGTTTTGTTGCCCTAGTGTAGCCAGGATCTTGTTTACATATATATTTTTTGCAAAGCTTATTACCATCTTCAAAGGGAAAGGGGAAGACACCGAACGAAACACGTAAGCCCCAGTGACCAAGCCAGTGCTGACGTGTGATCCTTAGAAACAGCTCATAATGCAAAGAGTTGCCAAGAGTTCAGCTGGGGGTAGAATTTTAAATTAAAGCAACGCACAAGGCAGTTCTAAGCCCAAGCCAAGAGGATGCTCTCTCCCACTGAGCTGATCCCAGGGAAGGACGTACCTGGTGTGCCGGGAGTGGCGGCTTCTGCCCCGTGGGTCGGGCTGTGCCGGCAGAGTCCCCTGTGCCGCTCGGTGCCCGGGGGCTGCAGCGAGCTCTGGCTGCTGCGGAGTTCTTGAGCAGTAGAAGCAGAACCCCGCTTGCCCGGGGACCAGAAGTGAAGTGCTGCTGGCCTTCCTCTCTGAAGGTCACGAGTAGCCAGTATCTGTTTGAAAGGGAAGTCTATTCTAAGCAGGCAAAGACATCACGAACGTGAGTTGAAGTGATAAAATTTGTGTTTTTTCTCTCAAGTTGCAGCAAACAGTTCGAGCTTCACAGCCACTGGCATGAAATTGTGTTTAAAAAGGTAACATGCTGACAGGGAACAGAATCCAAGGGTGAGCACCTTTGGGGATGCCTTTTTCATACTTTATGTTTTGAAATGATGTCACCGTAGGGCCGCCTGGTGGCATGGCTGTACCTTTTGGTTTGAAATGTCATTCTTGATTAAAACACATTAAGAGTTGTTAAAGGAGAACTAAATATGCCAGTCACGTGCAACTTCGAGTAAAATATTGAAGTGTGCAGCTCTCCTGAGTACGTGTAGTGCCAAACGGAGAGATGCAGCGTTTTCAAGTGTAAGCTGCTGTTCTGCGATGGATTTAGTGTTGCAGCACAGATAATATTTTTGTGTGCTTTGGAGCAGCTGTCCGGGCAGAGGATTAAGAGCTTAGAGGACGGGCAGTGCGTCTCAGCTCTGTGTACAGTCTCACCCCATTGGAATGACTCTAGACATCAGCACGTGCTGAAGGGTTGCTTTGTTACGCAAACATGGGTATTTTTCCAAAATGCCAGCCAAATTTAGTATTTAAGGATACAAAGATACAGCTGCTATTTCCAAAGGCTTAGAAGGCAAGCAGCGAGCACGATTGCCAGAAGACCTCTCCTGTATATCATATACTTTTGGTGGCTCAAGAGCAAACTGGTGATGTGTTTTACTCTTAGCCATACAAGTCTTTTTCTTCCCCCTCAAATCCAGATTTAATTTCTACTGGTCTAGCTGTTGTTTTTTTAAGAAATTTATTCTAACTTTTTGTCTGACCTCAGTGCCTATGAAAGGAAACCTGCTGATGGAGTTCTGTGTCAGAACCAGAGATATGGGTTCATAGACGGAGATGGGAGAAAGCCGAGGGTGTCTCGGGGTGTATCTGGTGGCGGAGGGGCTGCTGGTGCTGGTGACTGGGTTCTTCACGTGTCGGGTGACAGGCGTGCAGGTTGGGCTGGCAGCTCTGAAGCCTTTGCTCGCTGATTCAAACTGACTCTGTTTCTAAGTGAAGGCTCTTACGCCACTAAACGGTCGCCGTGTATCAGCAATCTCTCTGCCTTATCGCCGGAAGGTTGTGCCCCATTACCAAAACCTTCTGATGGGGTAGCCAGCCCTCCCAGCCCTACTAAACATGCAAACCCAGAGACCGTAATGCGTCTGGGGCCAAGCCCTGTGAACTGCTAAAAGCAGGGTGCTCAAGATAAATAGTTCTTTAGAATAATCCTGCTAGCAGGCATGGTAATTACAAAAGCATTGCAGGACTTCTGGATTTGTCCTTTTTTACCCTCTCAAAGCTGCTGGAAAATACTTACTGCCCAGTTTTGGTTCGCTGACGGGTAGACGATGCCTGTGCAGCCTCCTGCGGCCCTACAAGGCTCTGTCCGAAGCTTAGTCACCGGGTCTTTGGCCGCCTCCAGCCGCTCTCGATGCAAACGTTGCTCCTTGCGGGGCGAGCTGGGGCGGGGGCGAACGCACGTCGCAACAAGCCCGGTCATGGTTGTGCCGGTTCCGCAATTACAGTTGCTTAATTCAGGAGGTTCCGGTGTGCCTCAACACAAAGATACATTTTTAGAACTTTGATGGTTTTAGCTTCCTTTTTCAGGATGCCCAGGAAGAGCTGTGCTGGTGGAAAGCCACAGTAAAGGTTATTGCTAGAGAAACCTCGAAAGTAAAGGGCCTGGTGTGTGTAGTGACAAAAGTCTTGCTCGGGGAGTGGTCTGCAGCTGTCTCCAAGCACGAGTTCAAATAATATTCTTCCACGATAACTCTCCCGTGGAGAGATGTGGCTGGGCCGCTCAACTACCGTGTAATACAAAGCTTCCGAAATGAAAAAAAAAATCACAGATGTTCCCAGATTGCATGCTCCTTGTGTTCTTGGGTCTGATGTGCTGTCATGGCTCCACCTGGAAAGCCAACCTTCACATGCAGCGTCCTGCGCAAACTGGGAGTCTCCGACTGCACGACAAAATGTATGTGTGGTTCTCTGCAAGGACAGCGAAAGGTCAGCGCCTGAGACTTTTCCTACCAGCTTTCTTGTGCCTTTTTTCTTTCAAGAAAAGCTTTTAAGGAGCCAAATTCCATGTGAAGTATAGACAAAGTAACTACAGCTATGTGGTATCAGGGGACAAGAGTATTGGTTTATAATTCATTTTTAGCCCTGGGAAAATATTTCTCAAACGGCGTCTTCAGCGATCTGTCTATATAAACCCATGTATAAATGAGTGACAGAGGATTATCACAGATACATTCTGTCAAGATAAAGTAAACTTGTTTGGGGGGCGATGTGACATTGCAATCCTGGAGGCATCCCAAGCCTGCAGGCAGCGTGAGCCACCCTGCGGCGGGGCGACGTGCCCGGGGGGGTGAGGGTGCGAGGCGGGGTGTGGAGAAGTGGCAGCCTCCTGGATGAAATGGTCTGGAGTTGGAAGATTTTGTGTAGCCATCTCTCCCGGTGGAGATGAGCGTGGGTGGGTGTGTACCTGCCGGCTCCTGGAGACACGAGAGTGAAGGTTTTAAAGGGGAATAGCGGCAGAGCAGGCAGAGAGGGGAAGGTGTGTGAATTTAACACTAGTTATCAAGCACAATTTACAAGCCATAAACCCTTCCGGGCTTTACTTGAGTTATAAAGGGGAAACCAGAAGCACTCGGTCTTGGTTTTCTTCAACCATGTAAGACTTAAGAGAGTCTTTGGTTATTAATGCGTGTGTGTGTACGTAACTGATCCTCCAGTTCTAAATACTACCCTTTCCAAAACGAACCCAACACCCTGCTGCATTTAATTTGGTGCTTATGAGAGTTAAAACTGTGCAACCTCATCCCTGAAACGGCTCTCTTAATACGGTTTAGTGTGTGCGTAGACCCCTCGGTCCCAAATGACAAATTTGGTCAGAGCTAGTCGTTTGAGGTTGTGTGTGAACGTACGTTTCTACAGGGCTGATTGGAAAACAGGGTTTATTTTGTGGTATTTTAGCTCTTTGAAATATTTTTATTTCAAGCAGGATAAGTATCCGAGATATCCTGTCTTCCTTTTTAGAAATGATCCCCCCTGAACAAGGTAAGTGGCTTTATAATACTTGCATTAATCCAAATATATAATCCAAATATTATACTACTTCAAGTTCATTATATATAAAGCAGAATCTAAACTTAAACTATGTTTAAAAAACAAACAAAGAAGCCCAACCCAGATAACCCCTTGTTTCAGTAGAAAACTTTTCATCAAAGGTGTTCTCATGCGGTCACTTATCTTTTTTCAACATTGCACTTTCAGGATTGTCTTCTCAAACCATTTTTTCCTATGTTAAAAGGGAATTCCTTATATGAATAAGACACTTGGTGATGGACTGTTGCCACCTTCTGTTTGTTCAATTGCACTGCATTGCATCACGTGTATAAAAATTGATTGCTCGAAGTGTGCGTCAGCTCCTTACAATCTGCGTTTTTTAAGCTGGCTGTTTATTTTTCGTACGAGCAGCTTTTACTCTAAACAAATCTGATTTAATCCCTGGTGAAGCACAGGACAAAACAGTCCGCGTAAACCTCGTTCCCTTTACGGGATTAAATACAAACCTTTCTTTTCTACGACGCAGTTGTTAGGCAACGCTTTCTCGAACAGCAGCTGCTGTGTTGGTCTTTTGTCATTCCTTTCTGCTTGCCTTGGTTTTGGATGCTCTCCTTTAATATTTTCTCTGCCCTGGTTGCATGTACCACAGCATGAAAATAACACCCTGAAGGTGTTCCCTGAACTGCTCTCCAGGTTGCTCTCTAACCCAAGGAGGGATCCTTGCCTTCTGTTGGACTTTGACAAAAACCAACCGACCAAAACAACCCCCAAAGCCCTTCTGAAGTGAACGTGACCTCTGTGTGATTTAAGCTTTTGAGTTTTGGGGTGGATGTTAGTGAGCTGAAATGGAGAAGCTGTACACGTCTGCACGCTCCTTAATGAACTTCCGTGGTCAGATACTCAAAGATGGGCTTTATTTACACGATATACAAACATTCTCACAAATGAGCAAAGTCTCTGTGTGGGTGACTTCAGACGTCAGTGTATTCATGGTATATGCGCACTTCGGATCTTCTAACACTCTGAAGGGATCTAATGCTCTCGCTCCTCGTTCGCATGTTTGATTTTCTGAACAGCCTTCGTGAGAACGATCTACACATGAAAAAGTAAATGATTGGGTCCAGACAGACATTGCACGCGGACAAGAACAGTGTCATTTCCTTACAGTAGTACAAGATTTTATGCGCAGAGTCATCTAAAATTTTGTCTAGGTGGCTAAAGGTGAAGGGTATTCTGCATAAATGGTATGGCAGAAAGCAAGTGAAAAACACGGCCACGACAACCCTTATACTTTGATTATGCTTTCGCTTCCTGCTCGATGAGCTAATGAATTGTTTGCTCGACTTGTAAATGTACCTGGATATGGCAATATAGCATCCGATCAGTACTATGAGCACCACCACAAACAGGCAGGTGTTGATGTAGACGACGGCCGTGTGCCACTTGACTCCCAAGGGGGACTTCAGCTTTATGCAGTCGTCTACGTTTTTCCTGGTGGGGTAGCCGTTGGTGAGAATCAGGTTTGGCAGAGCCAAGAAAGCCATCACCACCCACACGCAGGCCGAGAGGATCTTGGTGAAGGTGATGCTGTACATCCTGGAGTCTCCGAAAGGCTTCACCACCTTCAGGTAGCGGTCGATGCTGATGAGCCCCAGGAAGACGATCGTGGTGTACATGTTGGCGTAGAACAGAACCGTGGTGTACCGGCACAGGAAAGAGTTGAAGTGCCATGGTCCCAGCTGCGAGTCCTGGATTATCTTGAACGGGAACGTCAGTGTCATGAGAAGGTCTGCAACCACAATGTTTTTGAGGTAAAATATGAAACTCGTTTTGTTTCTAATGTGGAAAAAAATCCACACGGCTAGGCCGTTCAGCAAGATGCTGGCCAGGAAGATGATGAGGTAAAGCACGGGCAGGACGATGGTGGTGAACTCGTCGTGCGTGCCGTTCCCCGGGAAGCCTGCTGTGGCGTTGGGCGAGGTGCTGTTGTCTTGGCTCGGGCGGTCATCTGTGGGGACGAGGGAAAACACAGGTTCAAAGTACGTTTCTAGTGGTTTCCAAAAGGGGCTGCTTTAGAATTGTCCTCTAGCAAGTGTCCTATCTCTGGGCAATTCCGGAGGCTGCTTGGATCAACCAGCCTGGAAAACCTGGGGGTGCTCTGAGCTCGGCTGCTGTGGTAAACCAGGACTGAGACCCCCGGGGCAGCCCTTTTCTGAAATGACTTATTTCTCTAAAATGTGGGTTGGAGTGGATGGTAACTCAACAAACACTTCTCAGCCACCTAAATTTGCAGCGCTGTTTTACCTGGCGGTGTTCCGTATGACGAATTGTGCCCCATCCTTCGCGTCGCTGTGGGTTTCCAGCCGCCGTGCGTTTCAGGAGTCCCGCTGGCAGCCGCAGATCCGGGATGCGGCATGGGCTGTGCCAGCGTTACCTTCTGGGGAAAACAAATCGGAATTAAAACCAAAGCAAACCAGAAGACCCCACCACCTTCCTCTCCGCAGCCGGGAGGTGTGCTTTGCGAAGTAAGCGTCCTCCAGAATTCCCAGTAGCGGGGCTGGGGTGTGCTGGTGCCTCATTGCTGGGCGCTGCCTGGCTCTCTGCTGCTTCGGGGCAGGCGATCCTGCCACCTTAGTTCTTGTAAACCTGTCGGGTTTGCTGTTTAAACTATTTCCCTTTCTCCATCTCACTGACAAAGCCGTCCTGGAGCCTTACTGCTGTAGTATTTGGCAACATTATTCTGTTCCGTTCTCGTGGTTCTGAATGAAGTGCTCCGGAAGCCAGCCGACAGGCAATACTGAAAAACTGCAGAATCTAATTTGGGCTGGGATGGCATTATAATGTTTGGACATTGTTCAGAGAAATTTTGACAGTGCTGATTCATAAAACTACATTTCAGATATACAAGTATTAGTTTTTTTTCCATGCGTTACTTCCATTTGCAAGTTTTGATAGGAAAACTAGCAAAAGAGTTCAGATCTCAGCACTTACACTAGACTCGACTGCCTTTCGCGTGGGAATGAATAGATAATAAAGTTGCTGAAGCCCTTCTGCAGATCTGAACTTGTTTTACGTGATGATCATGGTGTTATGAACTGCACTGAATTGTCACTAGATGGCAGTAAAACAAGTGATTACATTTAAAAGTGTCAGTAAAAATTTTCTGGTATTTTAAGGTTTTTATCGGTTCGGCTTCTTGTTTGGCATCGTTTGTGCTGATCATGACTGGTGTGCACACTGAGATTGTCAGGGGTATCTTAGACACTTTGTTTTCTCTTGGTCTGAGAAGCATTAACCTATCTGGTTTGTGTTATTGTCTATAATTTGCAGCTCTCCTTTTTTTTGCCCAGGAGGCACCGAGATCAAAAGAATATGTGATTTTATGAAAAGATGCATATCTGTCTGTAGGCAAATAAGATGCTTATTTCCCTGCTTTTCAGAGTTCTGGCTAAGTTGGTGTAATTCCTGGTCCCAGGAAAGCTCCCTGCTCTCGGGCTGTTCAGGCAAGTGCTCTCCCAGCTCCTCAGCGCGCAGAAGTTGGCGAAGTGTCGCCTGTGCTGTCAGTGTGACCGCTGGCCCCTGTGCCCGTGCTGAAACCCTGGGGAGCGCTGCAGGCTTTGGTGGAGCTGGAATCAGAGCTGTGCTAAATGGGCATCTCGTAGGTCCCAAAGGGATTTGCTCTAAATCCTGTCAAGAAAGGCTCCTTTTCAGCCTCTGCTGCCACCCTTTCAGGTTGGGGACTGCTAAATTCTGATGCCAGGTGTTATCTGTGAACGTACGGACAACCCCCGCGCTCTCCAAAGGTTCTGCCTCTTGTTGGCATCAGAACACGGACAGATGGTTTCTGACACTGGTGCAGAAGACCCCTGGCTGCAGGGGTCTGTGCCTGGCTGTCCTCCAGCCTCTCCCTGCAGCTGGTGGGGCTGCCCTTCCCGTCCACATCCCTTGGATTCCTGGTAGCTGTCGACGATGTCCGTGAGACTCTCACTTTCCAATTTCCTTCCTCCTTGTGGGCAGCGTCTTGTTTCTTAGCTCCTCTTACTCAGATCCACCACGCCGTTAGTCTGAGTCTGGGGATTTCGCCTGTGGTTTCATAGCTGATAACTGCTGCAGAGGGCAGTCTGCAGCCCTTTGGGCCTCACTTGTTCTGGGCCCCTCCCTGCAACAAAGATCTGGAGGGGCTGGAGTGGGTCCAAAGGAGAGCAACGAGGCTGGGGAAGGGACTAGAGGGAAAGTCCTATGAGGAGAGGCTGAAGGGTCTGGGGGGTGTTCATCCTGGAGAAGAGGAGACTCAAGAGGGACCAGGGCAGGGGGCAGTCTCTGTCCCTGGAGGGGTTTAAGGAGAGGCTGGACGTGGTACTTAGTGCCGTGGTCTGGCCCATGTGGTGGCATTGGGTCATGGGCTGGACTTGATGATCTCAGAGATCTTTTCCAGCCTTAACAATTCTGTGATTCTGTGAAAAAGCTAAATCATGCTCACGGAAGGCTCTGTCTGGACAGGCATGTTTCTTACCGCCCCAGGGAATCTGTTGCAGCCTGCCAGAGCCTCTCGGGGTTCGATAGCACCAGTACGGCTGCCCTGCTCACCTTGCAACCCTTCCTCTCTGGTGTGGGCTGTGCAGGACCCGCGCTGGCTGCAGCAGCCCAGCTGCTCCGTGCCGGGGCTCCGCTGACCCTGCCGGGCGCGGTGGGGTGCAGGAGCAGCGACATCCCTTCGCTTGTGCTTTCCCGGTCAGTGCTGGTCACTTTGAGTGAGTTCCATACGGGCTTGCTGATTCCTGCCCCACTGACCATGGGAGATCCCACCACGTGCATCCCCCTGGCCAGCCTTGGTGCCCGCACTCGGGGAAATCCAGGTCGCCTGGAGGACACGCCGGGAGCTTGTTGCTGCAGACCAAGAGCCTCTGTGTGGATGATCTCTGCACCAGTTTATTCCTGGTGGCTCTAATCTTAGAAAACATGTTCCAAAATATATCGCAATGAAGCATGGATTTGAAAAAGAAAGCAGCAAACCCTTCACCAAGGTGAGGCGTGACAGCGGAGCTGCAGAGCAGTGTTCTGCCCTGCCATGCCGGCACAGCTGAGCTCCGCAGGGAGGCTGCGGTGGTGCTGGGCAGACGTTAGAGAGCACCTGCCCATGGCTGCCCTAATTAGGTGCTACAGACTTTCCCTCATGCTGCTGTAGCTTGAAGCTTTAAAGTCCTGAGCAAACAGGTTTGTGCAGAGCAGCAGAGAGGGGCAGGCGCGACAGTCTCATTGCCCAGAGGTGGCCGTGTGACAGCGTTTCAGGGTGCGCAGAGATGATCCCGCTTGCACTCAGCGGACCAGAGGTGCTTCCGTGGTTTCCTACCTCAGTCTGTCAGGGAGACAGAGCACTGGGAATACCGTGGCTTTGTGGTTTCCGAGCAAGGTTGGTTGAGCAAGACTCATGATGGTCAAACCTGGTGTATCCCTGTGCTCTAGAAGCTTCATTTTTCTGGCAAAGACCACTGTGTTGCAGGCTCCAGGAGCAGCAGGGAGGTTACCACACGTGGAGGATTCTCCCTTTTCCGTGTGCCTCTCTTGGAATGCGAGTTGAGGACTGCCTTCTCTTTAAAGAGAGAGAGTATGTGGTGATATTTTGCAATCGTGTGCTCTGAGAGTGCTTTTTTTACTTGTTTGAATATGGTATTTTTGTGCTGGGCAAGGTTGGTTTTTCACTTGCTTTTCTTCGGACTATTTTCATCCAAACCAGCTGAGTTGTTCTTCCAGGTAAATATATTCTGCTTGGATGGTTTTGAAGATGCACGAGGAGCTACCCCTTTATTCAGGTAGCTTTTTAAACCAGAATACTTTTTACTTCTTGTAGTTTATGCACCGTCAACTACATTAAATGTAAGTTAAGCACATACTGTTTCACAGATGAGGTAATCTTTTACTGCTCGTGTTGATAGACTGGTTTGTGTGCATGACTGATACAACCTCAGGTGAGAAATTAAACAATAGGTTGCATGGCAGACTTCAGTGTCGTATGGGTAGGGAATGACTGTATGTTTTTTCTAATGACTAAGGCTTTAAGTTACCTCACTGGAGAAAATCTATATCCTCAAATCTAGTTGCTCTTTTTTTCATCTTATTTACAACTTTTTAAAAATTAGAAAATTCTCTTTGTGAACCGAACTGGATATTCCAGGTCATAGGGCTGCAGAGTTTTAAGTGATGGTTCACCATAAAATCTAGTGAGCAATGGAGTTAATGGAAACAATAGAAATGTGAGGCAGTTTATTAAATTTGCTGTTGGCTGGCTGCAATTGTTACCTTTTCTCTTGCCCTTTTAAACCAAATCACTGAGTTGTAAAGATTTAGGGGGAAAAAGCGCCGGTGAAGGCTGCAGCGTAAGCATATGTGTACCTAAAGCTTCTGCAAGCAGCCGAGTGGAGCCTGTGTCCCTGCTGTCTTCTTTATTTCAGCCCACTCCTGCGCTGCATCACCTGCGCGAGCCTTTCCGTTCTGCTTTTCCCTGTTTGCCTCTGTTTGTCTTCCCTGGTGCATTTCCTTGTTGGCTAAAAGAGAGCCCAATCCCGATAACTAGGACACTACCACCTTCTCCTTCCTCGGAGGCTTGTCTTGAAAATCATCCGTCTGCCTTTTGCTAAAAGTGCATGTTAATGTGCTGTTAATGCAAAGTGGAATAACTTGATATTCCTGTTGGAATTGCCACCTGCGGCGAGTGAGTATGTGCCTCTTACTCTCTTGTGCTTTGCATGCTTCCTTATATTTTGCTTTTTCCTAGCTGTTGTATCCCTGTCCAGCTGTGCTGAGCGTTGCTGTGCTGTGGACAGCGGTGCAGGCGGTGACGGGGACTCACATGGCGCTGGGGTTGGTGTCGATCGAGGGCTCCTGTGCAGTGCAGGACCACGGCCGCTTGTGCTCAGCATCGTTCTGTCCATGTGCAGCGTCTCTTGTACGCGGGGAGCGAGGAGGATCACTGGGCCAGAGAAAGCTCGGAGACTCGGGAAATTACATTTGAGCACAAGAAAACGCTTTCTTTTGCAGCGCGGGTGGTCAAACACAGGTGTGGGCTGCCTGTGGAGGCTGTGGATCTGCGTGCCGGGTGATACCTCCCTGCCAGGCTTGGCCCTGCTGCCTGGTGTCAGGGGCATCTCCTGGGGTGCCCCTACCTCAGCCACGCTCTGCTGCGGTGGGGGGCTCCCCTGAAGGCTGGGGGAGCTGGACAATCGGAGGTGTCTGTGGCCCCGCGGGTTTGACCCGGCCAGCTGGCACTTGCTGGCTGCTTCAAGCTGGAGGGTGCTTCGCCATGGAGCAGCTGGGGAGGAGGTGAAAATCACCTTCCCGGGGCTTTGGGCCCTGGGCTCCTGGGGCCGCCTGCCCTGCTCAACCGACTGAACTGCGGAGGCTGAAAAATAAGAACGAGGGTCTAACTGTCTTCAGCTGTGGCTTATGGTGCTCATCTGCTTACTCATATCCAGAAACGGGAACTGCTGCCTCTGCTCAGAAAGCTCAGCATCTGCTTCGGTACCTAGTACAAAACCCCCCTCTTAGTTTTCAGGTTCCTCCTTGAACTTCCCCCTCAGTTCTAGCTGAACTTTTGTCCCACGCATCTCCAAACAGCACAGCATCCTGGCCCCGGGCAAGCTGCCGCACAACACCCTTCCATCCACCTGTGGCTGCTCCAGGATCCCGTCCTACCCGTTTGTCTCCAGCAGCAGACCCTGACCCTGGCGACTGGGGAGCGTGTTCCCCTGTGAAAGCCTCTCTGGACACGGGGCCAACTTTGGTGTCGGTGCACATGTGGGAGCAGCGGTCCCTCCGCATCCGTGCCGAGACGCGCCGTGCCGCTCGCGGGGACTTCCTTCCCCCGGCGTCTTGCCCACGAGGTGTCTCTGAGAAAAGCTCTGCATGCGGCGTTCCAGGAACCTACAGCGCTTCCTGCGCGCGGTCACTTGCGGCAGTTCGGGGTGTAGTCCTCCTTGGTCCTTCGCTTGTGACAGCTGAAAGTGCCGGCGCCTGTGCTAGAGGTACCCAGTGTCTGAGGAACCCGCAAAATGTGCTCATTTACACTTTCTGTGCCAGTCTGTGCCCATCCTGTTTTTGGTTTGATTGCCTGAAATCTCGCATTTGGTTTGCACCTGTAACTCGGTCATTTTACAGTTGTGGGAGAGCCTCAGCTGGGTGTAGCAGAATGCTGCAGTAAACGTCAGATAATACTGTTTAATATGCAAAATTCTCAATTTTTTGGTGAATATGCCCTTAGGATAAGACGACTTCCTCACCTCAAAAAAATCCCAATTATCTGGAAATATCTACTTTTCTCCAAGTCACTTTTGGAGAATTTTGTCCAAATGTAACAATTAATTATTCTTTTACTTCAAGTGAATGATTATGAATGCTTCTTTTCCCCTGAGTTGGTTGACTCTCACCTGATACCTTTTCAGGCTGCTGCCTGAACTATCAAGCTGGGGTTTTTTTTTTTTTTTTTCTGTCTTCTGAATAGTTCCATATTAGAAGTTCATGGATTCACATTACCGGCCTTGAATCAGATTTTCTATGCGGAGGTTACAAAATCTGGTAAGTGTTGTTAATCACGCTGACGCTGTTTTTAAAACTTCTTTGCACAACCTAAAGATGCGTGAATTCTCTTTGCTCTTGAATATGCATTTGTTACATTAAGGACAGTCGTGTGCATTTTTCATAACCAAAAAGCAGAAACGGCTGTCACGAGTTTGTGGTGGGTCCTGGGCTTTTCTCTGTGCAGATGCCGGCAGCATGCGGCCGTGTGCCAGCGACTCTTTGCCGTGGCAGAGGCCAGGCCGGCGCTGGAGCTGGCGCTTCTAAGCAGGGTGCTGTGAAGAGCAGTGCTGAAGCTCGTCTCCTTTAGGTGACAGTTGCTTATCCATCCAGAGTTGGGAGAGAAACGGCCTCGCGTTGGGCTGTTGGTGGTGGAGCAGGAGCTGTGTTGCAATTGCTTGCTTTTCTTTAAAAAGAAGAGCACAATGCAGTGGTTGGCAGAGCTGGGATAATTAGTGTTTTCTCAACATGGCAGCCTCTAATTAGACAGGAGGAAAGGATTAACTCTGGAACCTTCCCTTTGCTTCTTCCTAGAAGATGCCGCTGATGGTTGTTTCTGGTTGCACAAAGCTGCTGGCAGGGGAAGCTGCG
>NW_009727229.1:11563-15425 GCF_000703405.1 Apaloderma vittatum | reverse complement strand
CGGGGTCGAAGATGTCCACGTCCTTGAAGACAGGGGCAGTGTCATGGGTGTCCCGGATGCTGTACATCACGCTCCAGCCTTTGGGGATTTGGAAACCCTACAGAGGAGAGGGGAAAGGGTGGAGAGAAAACCAGAGTGAGCCAACCCTACTGTAGAGAGAGGAGCAGGAGGACGAGACAACACCGTTTCGCTTTGTCTGCTTTTTCCCATTTCCTTCGGGTTTATTAGAGACTTAAAAGAAAACCAGAGAGGGCTGGGAGATGGGAATCCTGAGGTTTTTTTCCTGCCTCTGTCCCAGAGACCCGCCGGATGACCCGCCGCTCTTTATTTGCTTTGCGGTCGCTGGCAGGAGTCGCCTACCAGGAACCCCGTGGTGCTCGGCTGCCGCCGAGGAAAGGGAAGCAGCTTCTCTCGTGCCCGTGCTGTGCCCCGGCCAGCCCTCCCCAGAGCATCCCGGGGCTTTTGCTCGTGCTCCTGTCAGCCCCACACACCCGACGCACATGTCAGGGCTCAGGCGATGAGAAAGAGGGTGGATTTATCATCCCCTGAGCACTTTAAAAAGGGTTTCCGGCTCAAATCATTGCGTTAGTAGGATTTACAGCGACACAAGCCAGGTCTCAAGACTCTGTTTTGCCAGTAGGAAATTCCAGCCATTGTGGTGAGTAACCCTCTTGTCATCCAGCACCCTGGAGATGCCCTTTGCAGTAAACCTTTCCCTTGTCACACCCCAGATTTTGGCGTCATTGTCATGAGTTGCTCTTTGAAGCATCACGCCTGTCTCCTCTTTGACAGCTCCAACGCATCCCTTCCCTGCCACAGCCCAGATCCCATCACTCTCTCCTGAATCCGGAGCAATCCCACCTCCCATCACCAGCAGGACCTAAGCTGGCCTCCCTGAGGTTTCATCGAAGCCAGGCTCAAGGCAGTTTTGCAACAATAAAAAGCAGTCTTGGGGAGCTCACGCACCCCGGAGGGATGGCAATACTCACATCCAGCTCGAAGGTCTGCAGCACCGTCCGGTACCCCCCGGAGATGGGGGTGAAGAGGCGAAGCACCTCCTTGATGACACAGTCCAGGTAGTGGAGGCTGTTGATGTTGTCGAGCCGGAGGGAACCCTCGCAGATGCAGCCGTTGTGGAGGATGCCCTTGCTGCGCAGCTCCTCCCGCAGCTTCTCCAGGACCCGGGGGTGTTTGAGGAGCTGCATGATCAGAGAGGTGCTGGCACTCGCCGTGGTAGCATAGGCAGCGAAGATGAGCTCCAGGGTGCCATCCTGAAAGACAAGAGCAAAGCCAGGCTAAGACACAGGGGACAGACAGGCAGGCCAGCAGCGGTGGCACAGCGAATGACAGGCATGCACGCAGCCATGGGACATCTTTTTTCGCCAACAGCTCTCCAGTTTGGTCATGTCTAACCGTGAGGTCTCTCCTTCTGCAGACACAGAGCTTGGACACCCACCACCTGGAGCTTCCTTGCAGAGCCTTGGAGGATGCTGAGGACCAGACAGGAAGAAGAAAAAGCCCTGGGGATGGCTCTTGATAGCACATGAAGGGCAAATTATGCCATGACCTTGCTGCAGATAACAACCTGCCAAAGGCTCATTGGCCCTGCAAAGGAGGCACCATAAAACTGGATGGGTCAAGGGATGAAGCCGGTCAAGGCTGAAAGCTTCAACAAACTTGCACTGTCTCTTGGTATTCCCTGGAAATGCCTTTTAGAAAGGGCTGAGCATGGTCTGCAAATAAATATGGCCCATAGGAAGCTTCGATAACGCATCGTGGTTGCCCGTCTCTCACTGATCATCTCAGCTCTGCCCCCGAAAGTCCTCGGTGAGGACAAAGTGTCCGTGGGGAAGATCTTTACCTTCAGCTCCTGCATGGTTAGCTCCTTGCCGTGCTCTTTGCCGCTCTCTATCAGGATGTCCAACGCATCGGCATAGTCTTTCCCCTGCGTGTTCTGCAGTTTCTCCTGGATGGCTTTCTCCAGCCCCTTCTGCAGCGTCTCACGCGCTCGGATGCCCTGGGGAGCAGGATGCCATCAGACCGTGCGAGGCACAATGCCAGCACAACCATCCCCAGCCCAGCATCCCCAGGAGCTGAAGATGTGCTCAAGGCAACCCATCTGAGTAATCACAGATGCTCAAAGAGAAGCATAAAGATGCTGAAGTTGCTCCCTGGGCAGGAGGAGCAAGCCCCGAGTGCGTGAGATTAGAGGCAGGAGTAATCAGCACCTACGTGCAAATGATAGGGCTGATGTGGGAGCCCCAGTACAGCCCCAGTTCACAGGCCTCTGGCTCTCCCCGGGCTGTACAGCAGTCCCTGGGAAAATTGTTTCTCAAAGGAAAGTCAATTCATCCCAAAGAATCCCTCTTCCCAGGAGCAATTTTATCACCTGCTCTCAGTAAAGCAATTCCTCTCCGAGTGCAGCAAGCACCAGGCTAACCTGAGACTGAAAATGCTTCGAGGCTGCTCCTTCATGTGGCCGAATAATAACAATAAAATTTGCAGCGAGAATCACAATAAATTATAAAATCTCATATTTCCGTTACCAAAATTCCCCGTGAACAAAATACTCTTCATTTTCATCTGTGGGGGGGTTTTTTGTTGTGTTTTATTCTACCCCATTCATCAAAATGAATAGTTCTTAGAATTAGAAGGTCTGCTGACCTTGGGACAAGAGAAAAAGGGAGAAGGGTGCCACAGACAAAAAAATACAGCAAACCTGCCCGTTACAAGTGAGGAAAATTAAACCTCGTTAAATCTGGGCATGTCTTGACTGTGGTCTCCCTTGCATCGAGCTACAGAGACCCTAGCACTCGAAAAACCTACTCCACTCCACCGAAACAGGACTTTGCAGCCCAAAATGGAATCACTTCTAGAGGTCAGAGGGTGAGAAGACATCCCCCACAAGAACCTGTGGACGCAGGGATTAGCCACCACCCCATTAATCCCAGGTCGGTGTTAGGGGCTGGTGGAGGACTCCACCCAAGTCTCTTACCCTCCTGTAGCCACTGAAGGGCAGATCCACAGGCAGGGAGAAGACATTCTCCACGAACTGCTGGTAGACCTCAAAGAGGCGGCTGAGCTCCTCGTCGGGGATGCGGAAGCCCAGCAGGACTCGGATGGCCATGCGGAAGGTGAGCTTCTGCGTCTCGTGGTAGACGTTGATGGACTCGGGGTTGCTGCTCCAGGCCCGAAGAGTGTCTTTGATCACCAGCTGGATCTTGGGAAGATAGCTCTCCAGGGCCTCGTGGCTGAAGATTTTGGAGAAAACCTACAAAAGAGAACAAGCAGAGATTTCTACACGGCCCCGACGCCCTGCTCTTGGCTTCTGCCCACAAAAATGGTCATGACACGTCCTGCCGATGCAGCAGGAGACTCGAAGTCACCCAGGAGTCATCATCCAGAATCACCAGGTGCTAAAACACCTGCCCAAATGGGTCAATGGAGAAATATCAGCTGAGAGATCCTCCACAGGCTGATCCCCCACCACAACCATAGAGTCTTGAAGGTTGGAAAGGACCTTAAGATCATCAAGTCCAACCGACAGCCCTACACCACCCTGACACCAAACCATCTCCCGAAGTGCCACATCCAGCCGTTTCCTAAACACAATTTATAAACACCATTGCAAACAACGAGCAATAACACGGCGCAGAGATGGGAGGAAGCACTCCAGCCTGCGCACGGCAGGACTGATGGAGCCAGCTTCCCCATGTCTCATGGCTCCCAGTGTCATTCATCCCACAATTTGAGTGCTATTAATACATCATTCTATGATTCTGCCTCTTCCACAGCGATTCTCTGGTGTCTAACATGATGGTTGTGCGTGCAGAGACACACACTCACGTGAGCTTTTCTCTCA
>NW_009727229.1:10589-11538 GCF_000703405.1 Apaloderma vittatum | reverse complement strand
CAAGCATCGTTTCTTAACAAAAAAAAAAATGTATTTATTTTGAGGCATTTAGGATCTCTGTGAAATCTGGCTGAACTTACGCAGGGGTTCAAGTGGGGAAGAGAGGCACGCACGTACACAGAGGCTGCGATCGCCTCCGGCTCATTTCCTCGGGAAACCGGGCAAAAAAAACCCCCAACCCTGATGCCAGCAGACAGTATTAATTTAAGCTCTGTGAGTAAACACCGCGCGGGAACGGGCCTCCCCAGGTCCCCGATGCTAACGGCTCCTTACTCCAATTTGGGCCAGGGCCCACGCGTTGTTGCACGAGGAGCTCAGCAATGTCAGGAATGTCCCTTCAGCCCACCCCGGCGCAGCCCACAGCGCGCGCTTTCATTCGGCATCCCCGCCGCATCCCTCCCAGAGTGCACCGGCGGGAAAAAAAGTGCTGTTTGCTTATTTTTTTATTAACCTACACACGCGGGCACGCGCACACAGACGGGGCAAGCACGCACACACGCACTCCCCACATGCCGGGCCTCCGGGAAAATCAATTAAAACAGGCTCCCAAGGAGGGAGCTGCAAGCTTGCGCAGCCTCCACTGGTGGCCGGTTCCTCGGAGTTGGGGGCTCAATGCACGGTGAGGGGGCTGCAAAGTTATCAAACCAACAAGAGGAGAGAAATCAAAGCCGCCCCCTCTTTCCATGAGCGCCGGACTCGCCGGAGCTGTAAATGTGAGAATTTCCTCCACAGTCAGCACTCAAAGGGAAAGGTAATATTTTCCTGGCTGCGACCCCTCATTGCTAATGCACATCGTTTGTTTGGTGAAATAACACCTCTGTCCCCTCGCAGCCCCCGGGGCAGGAGGCTCGACAAGAGCCGCTTCATAACGGGCTGCGCGCGGGCTGCGCCCTGCGTAAATCTCATCACACGCTAAACGGCAGAGCTCGGAGGCTCCCCATGGGAACAC